>NW_026615412.1:0-69113 GCF_000801105.2 Raphanus sativus | reverse complement strand
ATGTTGAATGCTTTTATTCATGGCTACTTAGATCTTTTTATTGGTTTACATATTGTAGAAATCAAGAATGATTGTGCTGAAAATAAGAAGCTTATCTAACAACAAATATTTGACCTTTTATGAAAAATCGAAATGTGGACTATGACTTTCACTACAAGAAAATAGTTCTATTACAACAAAAAAATTGCAACGTTCATTTTTGTTACTAATTTACTATGATTATTGCAATATTTTTGCAATTTATTACAAAACAACAACTATAACGGACGTTGCATATTTTTGTTACCAAATTGCAATCATTTGCCACAAAATTTTGACCAGAAATAAATCTTCTTGACTTGACCAAGGGTTAAACGATTTTGTCTTAAGTAACTCTTCGGCTGGTCGTGTCCTTTTGCATGGTCGACGGTATCTAAATTGCCGTCAGATTGAAATATTATTCGACCATAGCTTGTATTTTCTTGTTGGATCCTTCTTGGATAAATCCATACACTAGTTTTTTTTATTGAGCATAAGGCCTCCACGTTCTGCATCAGGTCCATTAGCTTCTCTCGGTCTAGAACTTCATGGATCAAACCGATAAGGCCCATAAAATGCCCATTAAGCCAAGTTATGATCAGTTGCTTAGCTTGTTCTTACGCTAAGCTCCTCGTTGAGACATATCTGCTGATCTGGATCACATCACCGTACATTGTAAATATGATGGTAAACTGTGTAATCCATCTGTAGTATGATATAGTATTTTAGTAGATAATAAAATATTATTTTCGTAGATTATTGGTACATGGGCAGATTTTGTGGTTCTGTGTAAGTAGATATATAGAAATCATTCGTTCATGAATTATACTGTAGTTCGGATCTTAAAGAAACTCGTAGCCGGTTCATTCTGCGGTGGTAGAATAATTACCACTAGGTAAATTTCAGAGTCTACGAGCAGCATATATATATATATATATGTGTGTAGTTAATCGAAACTACTATCTACATGCTCGTAGACAGTAGATTTTGTTTTTTATTTTCCGTAGATCAAAAATGAAATTGTATTCTACTAATATTTAGTCAATCAAATTATTTTTCATATGATCTGTTTTTTGTTTATGTACATTTATATAATTTTTTATTTTTTCTGATTCTTATAATAATTGATATGAATTTTTAAGGTTAACAAGAGACATCTGAGTCTAAAAAAATTATGACAAATGGACAATATAATTATTTTTGTTATGTTTTGGCAATTTTTTTCTATTATTAATCAAAAGTGAACTCTAAGTCAAATTTCAGGACTAGAATCTTCGTGATTTGATTTATGTGACTTGAAGAATAGTTTTTTTTAGTAAAGCTATCAATTCTGGAAGAACAAACCACGTTAACAAGGGTTCTGGGGTTGGGTTGAGACTGGGTAGCTAAGTCCATTACTAAGAGGATGGTTGTTTGTAGTTTTCGAAATGGTTTTTGGTTTTTGTTTTTGAAAAACTATTTTATTATCCAACTAGAATTATGGAAAATAGATTTCTTAGATTTTTTTTTTTAAACTAGTTTTTGAAATAACGGTTTGTGGAAATACCGTGGTCTATTGGTCAAGATTTAAAGGCTTCTGCATCCATGTTTGGGGTTCGAATCTCAGGCAACGTAATTTCTACAGGAGGAGATCTAGATTTAATTCTCGGAGAAGGCGGATTATGCAGAAGATTAGAGAAAAAAGCTTACAAGAAAATTTTCAGTATGATGCAAGGACTACTGTCATGAATTGATTTCATAGGATGATTCAGGATGATGGAGTCAAGTATGAATTCTCACAAGATAAGTATTATTGTTGATTCTAATATCATCTATGCAATGTTTTTCAGAATTTGTAATAACATAATTAACGAGAAAAAATAACTGTTCAATTTGTAAACAAAAACTATATTTTATATATTAGTTTTACGGAAGAAGTTGGCGTTGGCTTTTGTATATTTTTTTTTAGAAATTTTTAAATTTTAGTGACAACTCCTTCATTCTTATTTAATGATTATATATTTTCCATTTACGTTCGCAAGAATCTACTCACCATTAAAATCTATAAACTTTATTAAAATAAAATAGTAAAAATTCCAAAGTCTAACAACGAAAGAGCAACAATATTTTAAATTGATTGATTGCTTGCTATCATACTAAATTTATATGACGTGGTTATGTTTTGTTAAATTTTACACATATAATAATTTTTTTTATTTTGTCATCATAATATTTTTTATAGTTAACCGTTAATGAATTATATTTGCACATTTTACTTAAAGTTTTATATATAGGTATTTCTGCAAATATCATATGTACACATTTCTAATTTAAAGTATATATATATATATATATATATATATATATATAAATGTATGTTTAAGCATAAAACTATTTTTGTAGTATATGTTTAAACATAGAATTATATTATTTCGTATTTGCTGTTTTTTTTATTTTAAAATAAGCATGTGTATTTTGGTAATAATATTTTATATTTTATTATTTACCAATAAATATTTTACTATTAATAAAATGAAAATTAAACTTATTAATAACAAAATATCTATTCTATAACTAAAAGCAAAAAAATCAAAACTAGAAACAAAAATCTAAAATCATCATTCATGTTTTTCCAAAAACTAAAATCTAGTGCAAAATCATCACCTAAGTTTTAATTTCTTTTTAGAAAAAAAAAAAAAAACTTGCTGAGCAAGATTTTTGTGGAGTAATACATGTGACACAGTAGATGTTTCCCGGATCAAATAAATTAATAATCAAAACCCTAACTCCTCGGCACCAGCTCTCTTGGACCATGTCTCTCCTCGGCCGCGTAGTAAAAAATCCGACCGTATCAAAGGTTTCTAAGTTGTACGTACCTTACCCAGTCGGAAGAGACCCATCGTCACTCCCAAAAATAGATCCAAACAGCCATAACTGCATTGATAACCGCCCAATTTCTCTGCGCTACAGAGTATCGGCAATGATCGAGATGTCTAATCTCGACGAAGCCGCGAGTATCTCGCGCCTGGCTGTCTCTGAAGAATTACGTGCGAACAGAGACACTGTCTTCATCTGCAATTCCGTAATCGGAGCCATGTGCGAAGCCAAACGGTACGACGAAGCCCTCTCTATGTTCAATTACTTTTTCAACGAATGTCAAACCGTTCCAAACACGCTCTCTTGCAATCTCATCATGAAAGCACACTGCGACCAAGGTTGTGTCGACAAGGCTCTTGAGCTTTACCGTCACCTAGTCCTGGACGGACGCTCGTCTCCAGGGATGGAGACTTACGTGATACTCACGAAAGCCTTGGTTGATGCCAAAAGACTCGACGAAGCTTGTGATTTAGTGAGATCCATGGGGCGTTGTTATTTCATGGTCTACGACATCCTCATTCGCGGGTTTTTGGATATAGGGAGATTCGTAGAGGCTAGCCAAATCTTCGAGGAACTGAAAGGATCACCTAACAACAGTAAACTCCCATGGAGAGACTATCACAAGGCAATTGCACTCTTTCAGGTTTCTTTTATTGAGTATTGGTTCAAGCAAGGCAAAGATGAGGAAGCTCGGGAGATTTGGGCGGTTTTGGATATGGCTGAACTACTGAACCCCATTGTTGGAAACAGGGTTTTGAAACTTCTTGTGGAGCACGGTAAGAAAACAGAGGCTTGGGAACTGTTCGAATTGATTAAAGGAATCTGCGATTCCGAGACTGTCGGCATAATGTTGAAGTCTTTTAGTGAAAAGACTATTATCCCTTTCAAATGTGTCGGGAAGACGTGTTATAGGACCATCATTGCTTGTCTCTGCGAACAAGGAAAAATGTCCGAGGCAGAGACATTCTTTGCTGTCATGTGTTACGACCTTAATAACATAGACGACGAATTGATGGCGTTGGGACCTGATGTCTCAACATTCAGAGCAATGATCAATGGATATGTTAAGGTTGGGAGACTCGATGATGCCATGAAGATGTTGGACAAGATGAAGATTTTAAATTTAAGAAAGCTTGCTATTCATCGAGCCAGCTAAAAAGAAAATTTGCATTCCTTTTTTTTTTTAAGACAATTATATTTTATTTTATTTAGTCATCCTTGACTTTTCTCACATCTCAACTCATCTTTCAGTTTTGCTATGCTTTTTTCCTCTTCTTTTTTTGTCTACGTAAACAACCATTCATTGACAAATCAAAATAATTACTCTTAACAAAAGTGAGTTTACAAGTGAAACTAACATCAACTTTTAACTATAAGAATCATGTCACGAATGTAGCCAGGAAGGATCAAATGAATAGAGATATAATATTAAAGCAACGAACGTCAAAGAGAAGTCTCTGAAACTTGCAGCGAAATAAAGAAAACGAGAGAATCAATGTTAGGTCAGAACTCAACCACGGATTTGAGCTTGAGTAGAGGCAGCAATTTGCTCAGCCCCAATATTAAAGTTTGCTAATAATATCTAGAATTAGATTCGGACATTAATTATGTATTTAAAAAAAAGTTTCTCTTTTTTCTTTTAACTTGCTGAGCAAGATTTTGGTGGAGTCCCTGTTATTATTAATATATATATATATGTATTAGTGCCGTCGTCCAAAGCCCTAACCTGCTGAGGACGTAATGTCTATGATACGCCGCGTGATACTTGGTCGGCGGCCATACAGGACGGCGGTGCCAAGAAGAGCCAAGGACGTAATGTCAAATCCAGATTGCCGACCAATCACTCTAGGTTTCAGAGTGTGGTACCTCATCGCCTCCGTTGGCGACCTAGACACGGCGGCGGAGTACGCTCGTTTGGCTGCATTCAGTAGAATAAAAGGGGAAGCGACGGAGAGTACATGTGAATTAATCATCCGAAGCATGTGTCTGCATAAAAGGCACAAGGACGCGTACGATCTCTACGATTTCTTCTTCAACAAGCATAAGCTTATACCCACCAACAACTGCTGCAACTGCATCATCGAGTCTCGTTTTCAACAAGGTCTTGTTGACGAAGCTCTTGATTTCCACCGATCCATCATATCCCGCGGTTACCCAAACGAGGATACTCTCAGGGTCTTGACCAAAGGGTTAGTTCAATGCGGTCGACTGGACCAAGCCAAAGCATTTCTTAAGGCCGAGAAATTCCCGTATAGCAACCGGCCTGATCACGTGGCGTTCAACAATCTGATTCAAGGGTTTTTGGACATTGGGAATTTGGACAAGGCCAATCTTGTCTTGGACGAGTTCAAACGGGCTTGGTCTGATTGGTCTGATTTTGCCCTTTCCTGGCATAAACCTAATTCTCTCTCTTTACAATATGAACAAAAGGTGGCTTTCCTCATGACGACATTCATGGAGTACTGGTTCAAGCAAGGTAAAGAGATGGAAGCTATGAAGTGCTACGAGCGTTGTGTGGTAGCAAACAAGCTCCCTGTTCGTTCAGACACTGGCAGCGCCCTTTTAAAAATTTTGCTCAAGTACGGTAAAAAAACTCATGCTTGGGCACTGTACCATGACATGTTTGATCAAAGTCAAAGTGGGATAAGTTGCCTACGCTTAGACTCTGGCACGGTTAAGAAAATGGTGGACGAGTGTTTTGATATTGGTCGGTGTAGCCAGGCAATCGAGACCTACAACAAGGCGAGAACCAATAACAAATTCTTAGATAACACATACATTATCACAAGGTGTTGCGAAAACGGCATGTTGTCGGAAGCAGAGTCTCTGTTTGCTGTTTCACTTGGTCGTGGTTTCGGCGGCGCTGACGTTGCCATTTTCAAAACAATGATCGCTTCATATCTCAATGCTGGTCGAGTCGATGATGCTTTAAAGACCTCCAACATGATGATTGATTCGAGTCTAATAGAGGTCTCCAAACTGTTTTGACTATGTTCTTCATCACCTGCTTGCTCTTTTTTTTTATTGTCCTTTATCTTGTTCTCAAGATATATATGTCTTGGATATTTTTTTGTATTCTTTCTTTAGTTGTTTTGGATCGTGAATCAACGTACGTATGATCCTCCATTTATTTTCTTCACTTTTAGCAACTAAAAACTAGAAATTCTACTGCAAAACTATAATCTCTTTATAACATCCACAGTCATTCATACATGTACCAAATCGTCGTTGCAGCTTCTCATGTCATGTTGAAATAGATTTGTGATTCTTTACAAATGACTAAGGTTCAATGTTTTTTTTTTTTTAAAGTGTGTTGGTTCATAAAAATACAAGCCAACAAAAGGACATAGGAATACTCTGTAAGAAGTTTTGTTTTTGTTTGTCATGTTCTTGCCACTGACTGTCTGATGTTCATGTCGTGTCCTGCACGTTAGTCATGTCTTTGGAACAGACTTGTTGCTGGAATTGTCGTCATGTTTAAGTAGTGGTTTTCGATGTATGTTTCAAAACAAGTTCTATGTTTATTTTTTAAACTAAGAGACTGCAAAATGTCCCACCACCAATAATCACCATTTTGCTTAAAGTCCTACCAATTGTCCCCAACTTAGCAATACTAATAAGAAAATCTAAGGACTCAGATAAAAGTTCCATCAATAATGATGGTCTTACAAAACGGGAACGCAACACAAAGTGGGAACTAATCTCCAAAAGACTAGGTCTCTTATTTGAATAAGTAAATAGCAAGAAATAAAGAAGCCACGTGTTGTCATTGCTTCTTGATATCCTATCACATCCTCATCCTCCTTCCCTCACTGCCCTCCCCCCCTGCAAAGATGAAATGAAAACAGATCAAAGTTTAGAAATCCAAAAACATAAACTCAAATCACAATCAACACTTCATTTACCTTCTTCTGGATCTTCCCACCAACAAGAACATCATCAGGCCTAGTCAGAACCGATTTGGGCCAAATGATCCCTCGAACCTTGAGTCTCCAATGGGTAGATTCCAGCACCGTGTACACATAACTGGCTCCATGCAGAAAATTAATCAGGTCCTGGGCAATGGGGATGACACTAACCAACCACTCCAGATCTTCTTCGGTAGGATATCTGGGTGGATAGCACCTGCTCAGTATGGCATTGAATGACATTTCCTGACCCTGGAAAGGGACAAGTTGCTTCACCCTCTCAACAGCAAAGGCCAGGTTTTGGGGGTCTTTGGTTCTGGCAAAACCATCGATCACTACCCCATGGTGAGTGGACTCTGGCTTCACACTAAACTCCTCCTCCATTCGCTCCAAGTAGTTGAGAGCCAGATCTAGCTTCCCAGAATCAGCAAGAGCCTTCAGCAACACCCAGAAAGTGATGTTGGTAGGAGCAACTCCATACACAACCATCTCTCTGAGTAAAGACTCTACTTCTTCTGGAGCTTTTGAAGCTGTAGAGTAGTATCCAGCTCCAGACAATAGAGCGTGGTAGTGATTCTTGGTCTTCTCCTCGAACTCAAGAAGCTCCAACTCATGAAGTTTCTTCAATCTATCCTCCAGGGTCTCGACATCGGCACAAGTCTTCACCACGACGGCTCGCAACTGGTCCCTGAGACACACCACCTGAGACAGAGGCTCCGAACCCTCCTCAAAATCACCTTTCTCAAACCTCTCTGTTATCTTCTCAATTTTCTGAATACAATAAAAAAGTCACACAAGTCAGGCCCAAAAACAATATAGGCCCAAAGGTTTCACAACTTGAAACCCATGTATACAAAACGAGAATCTCTCTCAACTCAAATCAGTTTTTTCTTTTCATAATCAAACCCCCCCCCATACACGTATCATTACTAATCTTAATCAAAATTCCCACACACAACCAAAACTTTATAGCTCGCTGCTTATACTTACTAATCTAATCATTCCCACAAGATACAGCTTTCAGGAAGAAGGATAATACTGAGCAAAACCCTCTTATTTTGTACACTAGTTGCTACGACTAATCCCACAAAAACAAAACAAAACAAAACTTTTAACCCTAAATACAAAACGAGAATCTCTGTAACTCAATCAGTTTTTTTCTTTTCATAATCAAACCCGTTATTACCTTAAACACATTGCGGATTCCATCCGACCTCATTAAAGACTCGCGAATTTTTTTTAAATCAGACGAGGAGGTGTTGTAGCGCCTCATCGTTCCCCCCATTTCCTGTAAACCACCCAATCAAAACAAGTCAGGCCCAAAAACAATATAGGCCCAAACGTTTCGCAACTTGAAACCCATGTACAGTATATACAAAACGAGAATCTCTCTAACTCAAATCAGTTTTTTCTTTTCATAATCAAACCCCGTTATTACCTTAAACACATTTCGCATTCCAGCCGACATCATTAAAGACTCGCGAAAGTTTCTTAAATCAGACGAGGAGGTGTTGTAGCGCCTCATCGTTCCCCCCATTTCCTGTAAACCACCCAATCAAAACAAGTCAGGCCCAAAAACAATATACTGTATATATAAAAAACGGAACTTTCTGCAACTCGATCAGTTTATTTTTTCATAATCAAACCGGTTTTTACCTTAAACACGTTGCAAGTGTTGTAGCGCCTCATCGCTCCCCCGTACGTAATAGCCTTGTTGATGAAAGACAACATCTTGATTTGGAACCTGAAATGATTTTTTTTAAAAAGTTATATATATTTTCTCAGTAACATCAAATCACACAGAGTCTGATGACTTGAGAGAGAGAGAGAGAGAGAGAGAGAGAGAGAGAGAGAGAGAGAGAGAGAGAGAGAGAGAGAGAGAGAGAGAGAGATCGTTTCATGATAAACAAGAAAAAAAATATACAAAAGATCTGACGACTTGTTTCATGATAAAAAAAGAAACTTTTTGACTTTCAACATAAAAAAAAAGAAGCAGATCCGACTGGTTTGATGTGCCATAAAAAGTTTTTCTTTTTCATCATCAAAAAGATCCGACTCGTTTGGATGAAAAAAAAAACCCATAGCTTTTCAATTAATCAACATCAAAAAAAGAAGAAGAAATCCGACTCTTTTGGATGGAGTAAACCCTAAAGTGTCATAAACTTTTTGGATAAGCTAGATTCAAAGAAGCCAAACAAAACAAAAAGAAGCAGATCCGACTGGTTTGATGTGCCATAAAAAGTTTTTCTTTTTCATCATCAAAAAGATCCGACTCGTTTGGATGAAAAAAGAAATAGCTTTTCAATCAACACAAAAAGAAAAAGAAGATCCGACTCGTTTCGATGGAGTAAACCCTAAAGCAGAAACTTTTTCTACTTATTCAAAATCAAAGAAAGAGAGATTCTGATAAACTAGATCCAAAGAACCAAAAAAATGGGTGCAAACAGAAAGATCAGCGTTCGAGATATGGAAAAGTTTGTATCTTTTTTTGCATGGAGAAAAACCCTAAAAACCCTAAATGACAAAAACTGAAAAAGTAAAGTTAGAGGTGATTCTTCGGATTCATCAAGAACCATATGATTCAAAATCAAGGAAATAGAGATTTGGATAGCTAGATTCAAAAGAACCACTTAGAGAGAGATAGAGAGAGAGAGAGAGAGAGAGAGAGACCTTGTCTTCTAATGACAGAATCAAAGTGGAGAGGGAAGAGAGAGATAGAGAGCTATATAGAGACTGAGCTCGCTTGGGGAACAAAAGCAACTGAAAATATTAATTGATATGGGATGGAAAGTGTAGCTGTCACTGCTTTTTCCTTTTTGTTGGGGTGGTTTTTTTTTACCGTTTTGGTGCAACCTATTTCAATAATAAGACAAAAAAAATTATTTCATATGTTTTGGATCACCTCTTTGTTTCCTTCTTCCCTCTTTCATATTACGTACACTAATCAATCAAATTGTGAAAACAAAACAAAATTAGACTACTCCTCTCATTCCCATAATCTGTATATTAATTAATAACACCAATGAATTAATACATAAACTTAGGCCTCGACATTTTATCCGGACCCAAAGACCCGACCCGAAACCGACCCAAAAATATTCGGTCCGGACAGAACCGATCCGATCAAATTACCTTATCGGATCTTGTTGTTGTAGAGGACCCGCGGGTCTTCGACCCGACCCGAATCTGAAACCTGATGGATATCCGAATTAATAATGTAAATTAAATAAAATGAATCGAAAGGAGTGGAAGATGGGTGTTTTATCTATAGAGTAAGGGGGTCAGCCACTAGGAGGCAACTAATTATTGTTGTATCTCACATAGTTTAATATATATACACATTTTAATATAATAAAAACATAAATTTTAAATAAAAATTTCAAATATTTTCGGAAATATTAATGTTTTCAGATATTTTTTTTTGTATTTTTAGGTATTTTTAGGTCAAATCGAACCGAACCCGACCCGGAATCGAACCGATAAATTCTAATTACCTGAATGGAACTATCTAAGACCCGACCGACCCGGACCAGTACGATTCGAACCGATCCGAAATTGAGAATTTGAAATTATCCTATCAAATCCTAAACTCCTAGATCCAAAAAACTCAAACTCGAAAAGATCTGATCCGAACCCGACCCGACGATCCGAATACCCATGCCTACAAAACTTTTTATCCGTACACTTATAAGTTAATATCTTCGTTGTTGCGAAAAAAAAAATATCATGGATATATATGCCACCATACAGTTAACACGTATCATAGGTGGTCTTTCAACCAACATTAAAGTAAAATAGGTCAATATAGTATTAAGTAATAGTATAGGTTTTTACAAATAATTAGATCATTATAAGAGGACTTGTTTTACAAATATGCATCTGACAAAGCACAAGAGTGACGTCCATTGTTGTCGACTCTGTTAA
Organism: Raphanus sativus; assembly: GCF_000801105.2. Classification (NCBI taxonomy): domain Eukaryota; kingdom Viridiplantae; phylum Streptophyta; class Magnoliopsida; order Brassicales; family Brassicaceae; genus Raphanus; species Raphanus sativus. Next base: position 58,407 of record NW_026615412.1, on the reverse strand, counting down.
CCAATGGGATTATGTCTCCCACTTCAAAAGATTAAAACTGTCCAAAAACCTTCAACCCTTTATACCCTTTATTAAATTCATTTGTCTATGTTTCGGTTAATGTAACGTGGTTAACTCATATGATTCACAATTAGCTCATATTTGGAGAAGACCACGTGGGGGCCCGCAACAAAACAATTCATTTTTAATATTTTTTTTGTATGTGGTATAATACTACGTTACTTACTCTTTGCAACTTTAGTTTTACAAGTAACTAGATTTTGACCCGCGCTTTTGAAGCGCGGAATATTTTACGATGAAAAATTTCACTAATAATTTAACAAATATTTTGGTAAATTTTAAAGAGTGTGTATTTAAAATATTTTTGCATTTAAATCAGTATTTTTAAATTCAACCCGATTGTGATTATACCGGTTAATCCGGAGATCTGACAATTCATTTTATGTTTTTAAAATATTCATATTAAAAAATCACTAAAATCCGAGACTAACCGATTGAACTGGTGGATGACCGATATGTAATCTAATTGGATTTAAATTGTAATAGCTTCATAATTTGTAATCTTATAATCGAAATTTTAAAGTTCACTATTTTGCAATTTATGATAGTGAACTTTAAAATTATGAAGTTTCTACAAAATTTTAAAGAGAAAATGATAGATATAAAATAACTAAGATTAATTATTGTATTATTTGGAAACATTGATAGTAGTATAAAAATATATTGTTTGGAAACATTGATAGTAGTATAAAGAAATAAATATATTGTTTGGAAACATTGATAGTAGTATAAAGAAATAAGTATATTGTTTGGAAACATGGATAGTAGTATAAAGAAAGGAACATAAAATAATTTAATGTATGTTTAACTATAAAGTATAAAGTGTATTTAATTTAAAAACTTACAAAATAAATGTTAGGTCCAATAGAATGTTTCTGTTTTAATAAGATAGATGGCTCGCCAAAAGTACAGAGCAGCCACTGTTTTATACTTGCATTACTTGCACACCGATGTTTTACCACTGGACTGTTTGTATACTTTGGGCCGAAATTCTATTTATAATGAATTAGTGAGGAATCAGTCTTAAAGCTTTCCTAAAACGGAATTTACTGGAAGTTTATGAGTAGGCCACAGTCAATATATATGCTTTTCTCAGTCAATATCATATATGCATAATGAGAAATTTTTGGGTGAACCGTAGGTTTACCAACCAATAATAATTTGTATTTTTATATTCAGTATCTTTATTTTAATAGGTGCATATGTTAATATATAAACCATATAAACAAATAATTTTATTTTAATAGGTGCATATGTTATATATATATTGTTTAAATAAGACTATACATTATATGAAAATACCTACTTATATTTTGATATTTGCATTGAATATATATTGAAAATTTAATATTTTAATTTTGAAATCTTCATTTTTTAAAAATGATTATAAATTATTGAAACCAATATACATCTAACATTAAAAAATAATTTGTTGGTGTAAAATTTTGTTACACAAATATGCAAACAATCATAAAATCATATGAGTAGAAACCCCGTTTAATAAATATCCATATTAAAAGTATACTATATATCTATGTTAATATTATTTAAATTTAATTATACATTATATACGTAGATAAAATTGATTATTTTAATATATTTACCCTAAAATGATTGCGAACAAACAAGAGCGATCAGTTATTTATTATATACATAATAATAACTGATTTCTCAGTTACTTAATATATAATTACTATTTTATTATTTCATAATATGCAGAAAACATAAAATAAGTAATAAATATAAAATATTTATTCTGCACAAGACACATATCTTAACCTAAATATGTAATTCTTTAATAATTTTAAATTTTAAACATTTATAAATCTCAGGCCAAAATAAAGGAACAAAATAAAAATAAATTTCAAAATAAATATTTATATTGAACAATAACCAAAATGAAAAAACGACATAAAGAAAGAACAATATTGAAAATATATAGGATTGTCATGTGAACGTAAATTTCTTATAACCATAATTAATTTTTATATTGCTAAATCATGATATAAAACTAAACTGATATAATTTCATTGTAACCAAATAGTAGGTTTGGGATTATTCGGTCTAAACATTGGATTTTCATGTGATAAGTGATTTTTTGACCTAAAATATTTTTAAAAAAAAAAATTTTAAAAAATTATTTAAGGCCCAAAAATATTAATTCGATCAAGAATATAAATTTTATTTTTTTCATACAATATTTCTTAAATAATTTTTATATAAATTTACTATGCGCAAATATCATTCTAATTCTAGTAATATATTATAAATCTTTCAACAATTTAGCGCATAAGCTGACTTGGACAAGGTAGGAAGAAGAAGAAAATGGGTCAAATCGTTGAAAATGAGCTGGCATACGAAAGAAGTAGCGCATAAGCTGACCTGGACAAGGTCTATTCTAATCATCATGTGGTGAAGATGATTCCACGACGGGAATGCTACGAGATATGTGTGATTGTAGTTTATTCTATTATTTTAGTAATAAGAAAAGACATTGTATTTTAATAATCTTAAATACATCTAACTTTCTGCGTTGTCAAAACAAATGTTCTCTTTTGCATACAAAATCCGAAAATAGTACTGGCCAGTAGTATAACAAGGTTAATTTTGGGGTTTCCGAATATAACTGATTTGATTGGCCAGTAACAGAGTAATATGTTCTGAGAAACCACATGTCTATAAAGAATAAGTGTTGGTAACAAATATGTCTATTCTAATAATGTAAGATACAAAAGTTTCCTCTATTCATTTATAACTTACTCGAAGCCTTCAATGACTAGGAATGTCAGTTGGGCTACTACGGTCGGGTGTTACCCGACTCGAAATTCACAAAAAAAAAAATCTGCAATGACTAGAAATCCAGAGTGAATGGTTGTGAAACGAAACAGAGCTTAAAATTTTTGATAAATCTTCTTCCTTCCACAGTGGGTGTCAGATTCGATGCATCAATGGTAGATGAAGAGTTACTGAGAGCATACAGAGAAAAACAAAAGATTAACATAATATATTATACAAAGAAAAATAATGTACGTTTTAGAATATTTTAAGTAAAACAATGATATAAAAAGATTAACAAAATATATTATCCATACTCCAACAAAGTATGTCTTACCAAATTTTCATAATCGAGAATTCTGAATATTATTATTTTTATTTCATATGAAAATGAAATCATTCAATCTTGCATATACTTTTTGGATACATTTATTATAAAGTAATTAAAATATGTGAAATAGTATGAAATCAGCAGTCCACACTATCAAACAGTATATTTCCAAGTTGAATACAAAAGGATAAGATTAGCCTTCTGCACACGTGAACGCATATAATGTGGCATGCCTCTAATGTTTGAGAGTCATATATTTTCTATGCCTAGTTAAAACTTAAGTTAAAGAGAGTTGAACCGTGATACAAATATACAAACTTATGCCCTGTTTTCAAAATGTAAGGGCTTTAACGTTGTAAATATTTTATTACAAAATGTAAGGACTACGTCACTTTATTGTTTTAAGATTTTGTAACCTATCTTGTGATCTAGCTCTTTCTTCTTTCTCTGCCTTCTTCGAATGAAAAACTTTTTTTTCTTCAATGCTTCCTCTAATCGTGTCCGTTCATTTGTGTTCCTGAGTCAAGATTTCTTTCTTTGAGGCTACGACTAAAATGTTATTAGTTATATGGCAAAATACCATGACACATGTTTTATTTAGAGTCTGCCCATGAATCATTATAGAGATTTGGTTGCTAAGTCTCAGTTTATATATGAAGATCTTACTTAACCAAAAAAATACGAAACTGTTTGTAAAATTTAAAAATAATTGAGAGCACACCAATGGAAAATCATGTTATTTTGTAATATAACACATCGGTTCGTAACAAGAATACAAAGTGATTTATAAAAAATGTGTGTGGTTAGGTGATTTATCAGAATTGTATGAAATTCTAAAAATACATACAATGTCTTGTAAAATATGATTTACCTAAAATTGAAAGAATGTAATTTAGTTTGAATTTGTATTGTGTTCGGGTAGTTACAGTAAAGGAAGTGCTACGTGTAATTCTTTTTTTTGTGCCATGTGTAAAATTCGCTTGAGTTTATTTGTCAAAAACATGTAATTCACTTTAGTTTTAGACCCCTACGACTCTTCTTCGTATCAATCAACCAAAACGGATCAATATAGGCAATGTAGTATGAGTATATACATATATATATTCCCCTCGGTTTTTTTATTTATTTTCACAATATGACTAACGGTCAAGGAATCAAGGTGTACAACAGCTACTGTTTCTAGCTCACATAATATATTTATTATTTTGGCTTATCTCTATATGAATCAACCAACACACAATAAGTTCTGAACCTTAAATTCAATAGTAGTCTCTAAGAGAATCAATCTATTTTTTTCACAAGACATGAAAAGCTGTAACGACTCTTTGGTTCATGAATGGTCGTTGGATGTTATAAAAAGTTCTAATTTTGTAGTAGAATTTCTAGTAGTTTTTAGTTACTAAAAGTTATAGAGGCAGAAAATAAATCTGAGGATCATAAGTTGATTCATGATCTAAAAAAACTATATAAAAATGCACTATTAATACAATCGAGCCTTATCTAGAATCGATTCATACCTTACGTCGGATATGAGCGGACCGACCACACGGGATTGATGAGCTGGTGGCTCTTTTTAAACCGGCGCAGAGAACAAAGCACCGATTCGCCGTCAGACACACAATACAAACAAAGCTTTTTTAGAATTTTTTGAGTTAATATTATTTTATTTTTCTTGAGTCAAATGTTGTTTTACGAGAGAGAACGTCCGATTCTCACTCGCGTACGCCAAAAGCGATTCTGGTTGCGCGTGATAGTCACGAAACACTCGTCTCACAGGAGAGGAAAGCAGATATTTTTATTCTTTACCGGAATACAAATAAATGGAAAAATCCTAACGCATGAATGTAGTGTTCCAGAAAAATACATTGCACACAGATAGTTTATGGTCACCTAAGTGTAGACATGATGAGAATCTTCGTTCCTCAGTAATGACTCCAGTGGAGTGTAGTGAAGCTGCTTTGAGTTATTTTCTCTCCTCATCTCGTGAGAGGTTTGTGATGACTAAAGAAAAAGGGGAATTTTCAAAAACACCACTTTGAATATGTATATGAATCAAAGATGAAAAAGGTGTGTGTACGCAAGAGATTACAGCACTGAATATGTATATGAATCAAAGATGAAAAAGGTGTGTGTACCCAAGAGATTACAGCACAAGGTAGTGGAAATCTCATACTAGGCACTCAGCAACCAGAAACATGTCTTATTAAAAGACCATCAAAGTAGGCTCAATACATGATAAAAGGTCATCCACAGAACGCTCGTCCACAAGTTCTTCAACCTCTATACTCTAGGACATGGAAATACCCAAAAAATCAGTTGATGATAGACTCTTCACACGTGAGCTGCGGTTGGGTTCACAATAGTAATTGTGGTATATAACAACCTACAAAAAACTATGTAAATCTAATCCTAATTAAAATAATAAAAGTTAAGGGAGACGTTGCCGCCAAAAAAAAATAAAATAGTAAAAGTTGTTATTCTAAGCTTCATCAGGAACTCACCTGGATCAACTCCATCTGTGCTTGGAGAGTCAAGAGAAGCCAAGATTGTGAGATTCTTTACAACAACATCTCTGTTCAGACAATCAAAAACAAATTCATATCAGAACGCAAGACTAGCTGAAAACAAATAGCATTAGATTAAGTGTAACCTGAGACATGCAATAAACAGGATGAATGTTCCAAAAATGTGAACTCAAGAAGGTGAATGATAAGACCAGTAGAGTTCATGAGCTCAACGAGATGAGGTCTTGTATAGTTTAGCTCTCCAGTTTTAAACCAATCCCACCATATACTTCCTTGACCATCAATTGTCCCGTTCTCGCCTATGGTTACAGTATCATCATCAGACAAACAGCATCCATATATTAAGTTGCTATATTAGTTAGTACCTGTGATGACTACATCTGTGAGAATCTGACCATATAGAAGACTCCTATTTCTTTTACCAGGCAAATCTTCTTCCTCGTCCATATGATGGTAATGGATCAACCACAGGTCAATTTCTCCGAGCTCTGAGAAAAGACATATAAGTTGTATAAGTGTTCACATTGTTATTTATGTTTTTTAGTAAAAAAGGGTAGAGACTTGCCGGCCTGTTCAAAAAAAAAAAAAAAAAGGGTAGAGACTTGCCGTGGTATCAGAAGTGCTTCTACACATGTGCTAGAGTAACAATTACTACTAAGAAAATAATTGATGAGCATTTTACAGTTCCAACTTCCTAGCTCCAATATTTTTAATACTATTTGACATTTTTTTATAATTACTATTTGACATTTTGAAACTATGAATTGAATTTTTTTTGTGTTGTATCTATTAATGTGAATCACACTATGTTAGTGGACATCTTTTGAGAGCTAGAATGATAAATTTTCTAAATTATACACTTATATTCAGAATGGATGCACTAAATTAGAGAGGATTAGTAAGACAGGCAAGAGTAATACGACACTCATAATTACTATACATAATTATCCCTTCAAGTGATTAGCAAACCTACCATCATTGATTCACTGACCGGAGCTTTATGGTGAAATATAGCGCACACAGAGCCGCGGCTTTATAGTAAATTATCACGTTGCACCGGATACTCTCAAAATTTGTTTTAAGGCCCAATTTAACTTGAAGCTTACAACTACGGGACAAGTGCCACCGATACTTGTACATACCTTGAGCCCCATGTGCAACCTAAGTTCCCACAAGCAGTCCATTTTCAGAACTTTTTTTGGTTCCTTTCTCAAACAATTCTTTTGAAACAAAATAAAAATCTATCACTTTGTAGTTCGTAGTGCAATCATAGTTGTAAAACAAAAATACCTTTCAGTCAAAATATCAAATCAAAGCACAATGAACTTGAGAGAGTCTTTACAAGACAAAAGTAAATTTTATGGGAACGACATCGATTTTTGGAGTCATCTGGAAGGTGGAAAGAAGCTACTAAAAACTTGAATGAAAATTTGATATAGTTAAGAAGATTTGTGTAACATCCCGGGCCCAGCCCAAAATGAAACCCAAGAGCTGCAGGCCCAAGTGAGTAAAATCCTACCCCAAAGCTCTCTCATTTCTTATAAAGGGACATCATTCCTAGGGATTCATCACAAGAGAGACAGCAAGCGAAGTCCTGCCCGATCAGAACCTCGCCGCCGCCGACCGCCGCCGCCTCCCGCCGCCGCCGACCGCCGCCGCCCGTTCGCCGCTCACCAACCGCCCCGCGTGCAGCCCGAGCCGTCGATCCCGAGCCCCCAGTCGTCGCCTCCTTGATTCCTTTTCTTGTAACCTTCTCAGATCTGAACCTTAAGGTAATCTAGATCCCTAATCTTCTAAGTCATTGGGTATGACCAGATCTGAACGTAAACCCATCTTCCCTCTTGTGAATCTTTATGGATCAGATCCGGAGAGGTGACCATCTTTTTTCCATTTCCTAGATCCAGATCTACCACTTCAAGAAACTAAGGTGAGGACTTGGATGTGAACTTATCTCTTGTTGAGTAACTGTAGACATAGTCCTTGGTGATGTGATCTAGATCTTATGTGTATGAATGATTTGCCACAAAATTTTTGTTATCAAATTGCAATCATTTGCCCCAAAATTTTGACCAGAAATAAATCTTCTTGACTTGACCAAGAGTTAAACAATTTTGTCTTAAGTAACTCTTCGGCTGGTAGTGTCCTTTTGCATGGTCGACGGTATCTGAATTGCCGTCAGATTGAAATATTATTCGACCATAACTTGTATTTTCTTGTTGGATCCTTCTTGGATAAATCCAAACACTGATTTTTTTTTATTGGGCATAAGGCCTCCACGTTCTGCATCAGGTCCATTAGCTTCTCTCGGTCTAGAACTTCATGGATCAAACCGATAAGGCCCATAAAATGCCCATTAAGCCAAGTTATGATCAGTTGCTTAGCTTGTTCTTACGTTAAGCTCCTCGTTGAGACATATCTGCTGATCTGGATCGCATCACCGTAGATTGTAAATATGATGGTAAACTGTGTAATCCATCTGTAGTATGATATAGTATTTTAGTAGATAATAAAATATTATTTTCATAGATTATTGGTACATGGGCAGATTTTGTGGTTCTGTGTAAGTGGATATATAGAAATCATTCGTTCATGAATTATACTTTAGTTCAGATCTTAAAGAAAGTTGTAGCCGGTTCATTCTGCGGTGGTAGAATAATTACCACTAGTTAAATTTCAGAGTCTACGAGCAACAAATATATATAGTTAATCGAAACTACTATCTACATGTTTGTAGACAGTAGATTTTGTTTTCTATTTTCCGTAGATCAAAAATGAAATTGTATTCTACTGATATTTAGTCAACCAAATTATTTTTCATATGATCTGTTTTTTGTTTATGTACATTTTATATAATTTTTTATTTTTTCTGACTGTTATAATAATTGATATGAATTTTTAAGGTTGACAAGAGGCATCTGAGTCTAAAAAAATTTAAAAAAATAATGACAAATGGACAAATTGTTATGTATTGGCAATTTTTTCTATTATTAATCAAAAGTGAACTCTAAGGGGGGTGTATTGAATCATGGATTTTAAAAGTTTAAGTGGATTTGGAAAAATATTGGAGTTTGAAGAGATTTGGACTAAATCTCATTTATATGGATGATTTAAAAAGAGAAAAAAGATTTTGGGTGAGATTTTCTCTTAAATTTCAGAGTACTTATTAGCAAAAAAAAAACATTTCAGAGTACTCTAGATCATTTGATATTATTAATCTATGTTGTTTCATTATTTTTTGAACAAATGACACATCGTTTACAAGACACGAGTTTGCTCCGTATCGTAACTCTCGCAAAGGGAAAACGAGGAAGACAATGTGGTTCATCAGATCATTGATAATGGAACTAACTGAATTTGCTCCTTACGAGAGAAAACCATTGAGGCTTCTCAAAGTTGGTAAAGAAAGAGGGCTCTTAAGGTTGCTAAGAGGAAGAGGGAGGATATGTCTAGTGTTCATGAGGTCTGGTGGAGGTGCTACTACTGAGAAGAAGAACTTCTGAACAAGTTACGGTTACACAGCTCCCACAACTGATTCATCTCATACCGAAACTCCTTCTCCCCAAGCTTACACTCACTCAAGTGCTTCACTGCAAGTGCTGAGCCATCAAGAAAAATCAGCTTATACGTTGTTCCTGTTTTAGTTGTAAAGATAATGTTCTCAGAGCTGAAACCATTAGTTGCAGCCATCAAGTCCCCAAGCTTAACCTTAACCAAAGGCTTCTTAAACAAAGAGACTTGCGCTACCATATGGCTAAGTCTCTGCGCTAAGATATTAACTCCTTCGTTTTTAACTACTCTCTTTCTCGTATATACCATCAAACTCCAAACACACCAGCTGCAATATCAAAAAAAAGAAAAAAAAATTGATTCTCAGATCGTACCAAAGAGTTCATGAACCTACACTCAGCTAAACTAGGAGGAATCTCACCATCCAATTCATTATTAAACAGATCAAGGGACATCAAGAACGGTTACCAAGTACATAGCTTTGGAGGAATGTTACCAGACTATTGATTGCTAGATCGATCAAGCTTTTGTAAGCTACCATAATATTGAAAAGACTCTGGGATCCGACCAGATAAACCCATGTCTTAAAGCACGAGATTGATGACTATGTTCTCTTGATTGTTCCAACAAGACGCGCCGCCGAAATTTCATAATTTGAGAACTCTCTGAGGGTCGGTGAGAGAGGAATCAGGTCTGGATTCCTCGTAGGCATCTTATGTCATCTTCATCAGTAGCCATGGCGGGAGAAAAGCAGAGGAAGAAGAAGATGAACAGAGTAGCAATAATTGATAAAATGGAGAAGCTTTATGGGGTTTGAGATGATCTCCATGGATGAAGTGATCAGAGGTTATCTGGGTTTGGATTGAAATTAAAGTTTTGTATCTGCCAATGAAGTTGCAGAGAGACAATAAGCCTGCCATCAGTTGTCTTTTGTAAATATTTTCTTGTTCGTCTTTGGATAGATGTCGTGTTATTTTTATTTAGAAGTCTCTCCAAATAACACATGTAGAAGTAGGAGTTTCACAGCGACATTTTTAACTAAAAATGAACTCAAAGTATCCCCAAATCCCATTCATAGCTTTTTTATCAAAATAATGTTTACCTTTCAATAACATTGGATTTGATATAAGTTTTGTAAATGGTTAATTGAATAACAGGAGATTTGTGAGTGTTTCTAATGATTTTAGACAAATTTCATGTTTAATAACAGGTGATTTGAAAATATTTTTTAAAATCCTTAGTTGAATAACAGGGGATTTTAAAACAACTCTAAAACCTTTTAAAATCATAGTTTCAATACACCCCCCTAAGTCAAATTTCAGGACTAGGATCTTCGTGATTTGATTTGTGTGACTTGAAGAATAGTTTTTTTTAGTAAAACTATCAATTCTGGAAGAACTAACCACGTTAACAAGGGTTCTCGGGTTGGGTTGAGACTGGGTAGCTAAGTCCATTACAAAGAGGATGGTTGTTTGTAGTTTTTGAAATGGTTTTTGGTTTTTTGTTTTTGAAAAACTATTTTATTATCCAATTAGAATTATGGAAAATAGATTTCTTAGAATTTTTTTTTTAAAAACTAGTTTTTGAAATAACGGTTCGTGGAAATACCGTGGTCTATTGATCAAGGTTTAAAGGCTTCTGTATCCATGTCTGGGGTTCGAATCTCAGGCAACATAATTTCTACAGGAGGATTTCAATTTCCGGAGAAGGCAAATTATGCAGAAGATTAGAGAAAAAAGCTTACAAGAGAATTTTCAGTATGGTGCAAGAACTACTGTCAGGAATTGATTTCATAGGACGATTCAGGATGATGGAGTCAAGTGTAAATTCTCACAAGACATGTATTATTGTCGGCTCTAATATCATCTATGCAATGTTTTTCAGAATTTGTAATAACATAATTAACGAGACAAAAAATAACTGTTCAATTTGTAAAAAAACCAAAATATAGATTATATTAGTTTTACGGAAGAAGTTGGCGTTGGCTTTTGTATATTTTTATTTTTAGAAATTTTTAAATTTTAGTGACAACTCCTTCATTCTTATTGTATGATTATATTTCTTCCATTTACGTTCGCAAGAATCTACTCACCATTAAAATCTATAAACTTTATTAAAATAAAATAGTAAAAATTCCAAAGTCTAACAACGAAAGAGCAACAATATTTTAAATTGATTGATTGCTTGCTATCATACTAAATTTATATGACGTGGTTATGTTTTGTTAAATTTTACACATATAATAATTTTTTTATTTTTGTCATCATAATATTTTTTATAGTTAACCGTTAATGAATTATATTTGCACATTTTACTTAAAGTTTTATATATAAGTATTTCTGCAAATATCATATGTACACATTTCTAATTTAAAGTATATATATATATATATATATATAAATGTATGTTTAAGCATAAAACTATTTTTGTAGTATATGTTTAAACATAGAATTATATTATTTCGTATTTGCTGTTTTTTTATTTTAAAATAAGCATGTGTATTTTGGTAATAATATTTTATATTTTATTATTTACCAAATAAATATTTTACTATTAATAAAATGAAAATTAAACTTATTAATAACAAAATATCTATTCTATAACTAAAAGCAAAAAAATCAAAACTAGAAACAAAAATCTAAAATCATCATTCATGTTTTTCCAAAAACTAAAATCTAGTGCAAAATCATCACCTAAGTTTTACTTTCTTTTTAGAAAAAAAAAAAAAACTTGCTGAGCAAGATTTTTTGTGGAGTAATACGTGTGACAGTAGATGTTTCCCGGATCAAATAAATTAATAATCAAAACCCTAACTCCTCGGCACCAGCTCTCTTGGACCATGTCTCTCCTCCGCCGCGTAGTAAAAAATCCGACCGTATCAAAGGTTTCTAAGTTGTACGTACCTTACCCAGTGGGAAGAGACCCATCGTCACTCCCAAAAATAGATCCAAACAGCCATAACTGCATTGATAACCGCCCAATTTCTCTGCGCTACAGAGTATCGGCAATGATCGAGATGTCTAATCTCGACGAAGCCGCGAGTATCTCGCGCCTGGCTGTCTCTGAAGAATTACGTGCGAACAGAGACACTGTCTTCATCTGCAATTCCGTAATCGGAGCCATGTGCGAAGCCAAACGGTACGACGAAGCCCTCTCTATGTTCAATTACTTTTTCAACGAATGTCAAACCGTTCCAAACACGCTCTCTTGCAATCTCATCATGAAAGCACACTGCGACCAAGGTTGTGTCGACAAGGCTCTTGAGCTTTACCGTCACCTAGTCCTGGACGGACGCTCGTCTCCAGGGATGGAGACTTACGTGATACTCACGAAAGCCTTGGTTGATGCCAAAAGACTCGACGAAGCTTGTGATTTAGTGAGATCCATGGGGCGTTGTTATTTCATGGTCTACGACATCCTCATTCGCGGGTTTTTGGATGTAGGGAGATTCGTAGAGGCTAGCCAAATCTTCGAGGAACTGAAAGGATCACCTAACAACAGTAAACTCCCATGGAGAGACTATCACAAGGCAATTGCACTCTTTCAGGTTTCTTTTATTGAGTATTGGTTCAAGCAAGGCAAAGATGAGGAAGCTCGGGAGATTTGGGCGGTTTTGGATATGGCTGAACTACTGAACCCCATTGTTGGAAACAGGGTTTTGAAACTTCTTGTGGAGCACGGTAAGAAAACAGAGGCTTGGGAACTGTTCGAATTGATTAAAGGAATCTGCGATTCCGAGACTGTCGGCATAATGTTGAAGTCTTTTAGTGAAAAGACTATTATCCCTTTCAAATGTGTCGGGAAGACGTGTTATAGGACCATCATTGCTTGTCTCTGCGAACAAGGAAAAATGTCCGAGGCAGAGACATTCTTTGCTGTCATGTGTTACGACCTTGATAACATAGACGACGAATTGATGGCGTTGGGACCTGATGTCTCAACATTCAGAGCAATGATCAATGGATATGTTAAGGTTGGGAGACTCGATGATGCCATGAAGATGTTGGACAAGATGAAGATTTTAAATTTAAGAAAGCTTGCTATTCATCGAGCCAGCTAAAAAGAAAATTTGCATTCCTTTTTTTTTTTAAGACAATTATATTTTATTTTATTTAGTCATCCTTGACTTTTCTCACATCTCAACTCATCTTTCAGTTTTGCTATGCTTTTTTCCTCTTCTTTTTTTGTCTACGTAAACAACCATTCATTGACAAATCAAAATAATTACTCTTAACAAAAGTGAGTTTACAAGTGAAACTAACATCAACTTTTAACTATAAGAATCATGTCACGAATGTAGCCAGGAAGGATCAAATGAATAGAGATATAATATTAAAGCAACGAACGTCAAAGAGAAGTCTCTGAAACTTGCAGCGAAATAAAGAAAACGAGAGAATCAATGTTAGGTCAGAACTCAACCACGGATTTGAGCTTGAGTAGAGGCAGCAATTTGCTCAGCCCCAATATTAAAGTTTGCTAATAATATCTAGAATTAGATTCGGACATTAATTATGTATTTAAAAAAAGTTTCTCTTTTTTCTTTTAACTTGCTGAGCAAGATTTTGGTGGAGTCCCTGTTATTATTAATATATATATATATGTATTAGTGCCGTCGTCCAAAGCCCTAACCTGCTGAGGACGTAATGTCTATGATACGCCGCGTGATACTTGGTCGGCGGCCATACAGGACGGCGGTGCCAAGAAGAGCCAAGGACGTAATGTCAAATCCAGATTGCCGACCAATCACTCTAGGTTTCAGAGTGTGGTACCTCATCGCCTCCGTTGGCGACCTAGACACGGCGGCGGAGTACGCTCGTTTGGCTGCATTCAGTAGAATAAAAGGGGAAGCGACGGAGAGTACATGTGAATTAATCATCCGAAGCATGTGTCTGCATAAAAGGCACAAGGACGCGTACGATCTCTACGATTTCTTCTTCAACAAGCATAAGCTTATACCCACCAACAACTGCTGCAACTGCATCATCGAGTCTCGTTTTCAACAAGGTCTTGTTGACGAAGCTCTTGATTTCCACCGATCCATCATATCCCGCGGTTACCCAAACGAGGATACTCTCAGGGTCTTGACCAAAGGGTTAGTTCAATGCGGTCGACTGGACCAAGCCAAAGCATTTCTTAAGGCCGAGAAATTCCCGTATAGCAACCGGCCTGATCACGTGGCGTTCAACAATCTGATTCAAGGGTTTTTGGACATTGGGAATTTGGACAAGGCCAATCTTGTCTTGGACGAGTTCAAACGGGCTTGGTCTGATTGGTCTGATTTTGCCCTTTCCTGGCATAAACCTAATTCTCTCTCTTTACAATATGAACAAAAGGTGGCTTTCCTCATGACGACATTCATGGAGTACTGGTTCAAGCAAGGTAAAGAGATGGAAGCTATGAAGTGCTACGAGCGTTGTGTGGTAGCAAACAAGCTCCCTGTTCGTTCAGACACTGGCAGCGCCCTTTTAAAAATTTTGCTCAAGTACGGTAAAAAAACTCATGCTTGGGCACTGTACCATGACATGTTTGATCAAAGTCAAAGTGGGATAAGTTGCCTACGCTTAGACTCTGGCACGGTTAAGAAAATGGTGGACGAGTGTTTTGATATTGGTCGGTGTAGCCAGGCAATCGAGACCTACAACAAGGCGAGAACCAATAACAAATTCTTAGATAACACATACATTATCACAAGGTGTTGCGAAAACGGCATGTTGTCGGAAGCAGAGTCTCTGTTTGCTGTTTCACTTGGTCGTGGTTTCGGCGGCGCTGACGTTGCCATTTTCAAAACAATGATCGCTTCATATCTCAATGCTGGTCGAGTCGATGATGCTTTAAAGACCTCCAACATGATGATTGATTCGAGTCTAATAGAGGTCTCCAAACTGTTTTGACTATGTTCTTCATCACCTGCTTGCTCTTTTTTTTTATTGTCCTTTATCTTGTTCTCAAGATATATATGTCTTGGATATTTTTTTGTATTCTTTCTTTAGTTGTTTTGGATCGTGAATCAACGTACGTATGATCCTCCATTTATTTTCTTCACTTTTAGCAACTAAAAACTAGAAATTCTACTGCAAAACTATAATCTCTTTATAACATCCACAGTCATTCATACATGTACCAAAATCGTCGTTGCAGCTTCTCATGTCATGTTGAAATAGATTTGTGATTCTTTACAAATGACTAAGGTTCAATGTTTTTTTTTTTTAAAGTGTGTTGGTTCATAAAAATACAAGCCAACAAAAGGACATAGGAATACTCTGTAAGAAGTTTTGTTTTTGTTTGTCATGTTCTTGCCACTGACTGTCTGATGTTCATGTCGTGTCCTGCACGTTAGTCATGTCTTTGGAACAGACTTGTTGCTGGAATTGTCGTCATGTTTAAGTAGTGGTTTTCGATGTATGTTTCAAAACAAGTTCTATGTTTATTTTTTAAACTAAGAGACTGCAAAATGTCCCACCAATAATCACCATTTTGCTTAAAGTCCTACCAATTGTCCCCAACTTAGCAATACTAATAAGAAAATCTAAGGACTCAGATAAAAGTTCCATCAATAATGATGGTCTTACAAAACGGGAACGCAACACAAAGTGGGAACTAATCTCCAAAAGACTAGGTCTCTTATTTGAATAAGTAAATAGCAAGAAATAAAGAAGCCACGTGTTGTCATTGCTTCTTGATATCCTATCACATCCTCATCCTCCTTCCCTCACTGCCCTCCCCCCCTGCAAAGATGAAATGAAAACAGATCAAAGTTTAGAAATCCAAAAACATAAACTCAAATCACAATCAACACTTCATTTACCTTCTTCTGGATCTTCCCACCAACAAGAACATCATCAGGCCTAGTCAGAACCGATTTGGGCCAAATGATCCCTCGAACCTTGAGTCTCCAATGGGTAGATTCCAGCACCGTGTACACATAACTGGCTCCATGCAGAAAATTAATCAGGTCCTGGGCAATGGGGATGACACTAACCAACCACTCCAGATCTTCTTCGGTAGGATATCTGGGTGGATAGCACCTGCTCAGTATGGCATTGAATGACATTTCCTGACCCTGGAAAGGGACAAGTTGCTTCACCCTCTCAACAGCAAAGGCCAGGTTTTGGGGGTCTTTGGTTCTGGCAAAACCATCGATCACTACCCCATGGTGAGTGGACTCTGGCTTCACACTAAACTCCTCCTCCATTCGCTCCAAGTAGTTGAGAGCCAGATCTAGCTTCCCAGAATCAGCAAGAGCCTTCAGCAACACCCAGAAAGTGATGTTGGTAGGAGCAACTCCATACACAACCATCTCTCTGAGTAAAGACTCTACTTCTTCTGGAGCTTTTGAAGCTGTAGAGTAGTATCCAGCTCCAGACAATAGAGCGTGGTAGTGATTCTTGGTCTTCTCCTCGAACTCAAGAAGCTCCAACTCATGAAGTTTCTTCAATCTATCCTCCAGGGTCTCGACATCGGCACAAGTCTTCACCACGACGGCTCGCAACTGGTCCCTGAGACACACCACCTGAGACAGAGGCTCCGAACCCTCCTCAAAATCACCTTTCTCAAACCTCTCTGTTATCTTCTCAATTTTCTGAATACAATAAAAAAGTCACACAAGTCAGGCCCAAAAACAATATAGGCCCAAAGGTTTCACAACTTGAAACCCATGTATACAAAACGAGAATCTCTCTCAACTCAAATCAGTTTTTTCTTTTCATAATCAAACCCCCCCATACACGTATCATTACTAATCTTAATCAAAATTCCCACACACAACCAAAACTTTATAGCTCGCTGCTTATACTTACTAATCTAATCATTCCCACAAGATACAGCTTTCAGGAAGAAGGATAATACTGAGCAAAACCCTCTTATTTTGTACACTAGTTGCTACGACTAATCCCACAAAAACAAAACAAAACAAAACTTTTAACCCTAAATACAAAACGAGAATCTCTGTAACTCAATCAGTTTTTTTCTTTTCATAATCAAACCCGTTATTACCTTAAACACATTGCGGATTCCATCCGACCTCATTAAAGACTCGCGAATTTTTTTTAAATCAGACGAGGAGGTGTTGTAGCGCCTCATCGTTCCCCCCATTTCCTGTAAACCACCCAATCAAAACAAGTCAGGCCCAAAAACAATATAGGCCCAAACGTTTCGCAACTTGAAACCCATGTACAGTATATACAAAACGAGAATCTCTCTAACTCAAATCAGTTTTTTCTTTTCATAATCAAACCCCGTTATTACCTTAAACACATTTCGCATTCCAGCCGACATCATTAAAGACTCGCGAAAGTTTCTTAAATCAGACGAGGAGGTGTTGTAGCGCCTCATCGTTCCCCCCATTTCCTGTAAACCACCCAATCAAAACAAGTCAGGCCCAAAAACAATATACTGTATATATAAAAAACGGAACTTTCTGCAACTCGATCAGTTTATTTTTTCATAATCAAACCGGTTTTTACCTTAAACACGTTGCAAGTGTTGTAGCGCCTCATCGCTCCCCCGTACGTAATAGCCTTGTTGATGAAAGACAACATCTTGATTTGGAACCTGAAATGATTTTTTTTAAAAAAGTTATATATATTTTCTCAGTAACATCAAATCACACAGAGTCTGATGACTTGAGAGAGAGAGAGAGAGAGAGAGAGAGAGAGAGAGAGAGAGAGAGAGAGAGAGAGAGAGAGAGAGAGAGAGAGATCGTTTCATGATAAACAAGAAAAAAAATATACAAAAGATCTGACGACTTGTTTCATGATAAAAAAAGAAACTTTTTGACTTTCAACATAAAAAAAAAGAAGCAGATCCGACTGGTTTGATGTGCCATAAAAAGTTTTTCTTTTTCATCATCAAAAAGATCCGACTCGTTTGGATGAAAAAAAAAACCCATAGCTTTTCAATTAATCAACATCAAAAAAAGAAGAAGAAATCCGACTCTTTTGGATGGAGTAAACCCTAAAGTGTCATAAACTTTTTGGATAAGCTAGATTCAAAGAAGCCAAACAAAACAAAAAGAAGCAGATCCGACTGGTTTGATGTGCCATAAAAAGTTTTTCTTTTTCATCATCAAAAAGATCCGACTCGTTTGGATGAAAAAAGAAATAGCTTTTCAATCAACACAAAAAGAAAAAGAAGATCCGACTCGTTTCGATGGAGTAAACCCTAAAGCAGAAACTTTTTCTACTTATTCAAAATCAAAGAAAGAGAGATTCTGATAAACTAGATCCAAAGAACCAAAAAAATGGGTGCAAACAGAAAGATCAGCGTTCGAGATATGGAAAAGTTTGTATCTTTTTTTGCATGGAGAAAAACCCTAAAAACCCTAAATGACAAAAACTGAAAAAGTAAAGTTAGAGGTGATTCTTCGGATTCATCAAGAACCATATGATTCAAAATCAAGGAAATAGAGATTTGGATAGCTAGATTCAAAAGAACCACTTAGAGAGAGATAGAGAGAGAGAGAGAGAGAGAGAGAGACCTTGTCTTCTAATGACAGAATCAAAGTGGAGAGGGAAGAGAGAGATAGAGAGCTATATAGAGACTGAGCTCGCTTGGGGAACAAAAGCAACTGAAAATATTAATTGATATGGGATGGAAAGTGTAGCTGTCACTGCTTTTTCCTTTTTGTTGGGGTGGTTTTTTTTTACCGTTTTGGTGCAACCTATTTCAATAATAAGACAAAAAAAATTATTTCATATGTTTTGGATCACCTCTTTGTTTCCTTCTTCCCTCTTTCATATTACGTACACTAATCAATCAAATTGTGAAAACAAAACAAAATTAGACTACTCCTCTCATTCCCATAATCTGTATATTAATTAATAACACCAATGAATTAATACATAAACTTAGGCCTCGACATTTTATCCGGACCCAAAGACCCGACCCGAAACCGACCCAAAAATATTCGGTCCGGACAGAACCGATCCGATCAAATTACCTTATCGGATCTTGTTGTTGTAGAGGACCCGCGGGTCTTCGACCCGACCCGAATCTGAAACCTGATGGATATCCGAATTAATAATGTAAATTAAATAAAATGAATCGAAAGGAGTGGAAGATGGGTGTTTTATCTATAGAGTAAGGGGGTCAGCCACTAGGAGGCAACTAATTATTGTTGTATCTCACATAGTTTAATATATATACACATTTTAATATAATAAAAACATAAATTTTAAATAAAAATTTCAAATATTTTCGGAAATATTAATGTTTTCAGATATTTTTTTTTGTATTTTTAGGTATTTTTAGGTCAAATCGAACCGAACCCGACCCGGAATCGAACCGATAAATTCTAATTACCTGAATGGAACTATCTAAGACCCGACCGACCCGGACCGGTACGATTCGAACCGATCCGAAATTGAGAATTTGAAATTATCCTATCAAATCCTAAACTCCTAGATCCAAAAAACTCAAACTCGAAAAGATCTGATCCGAACCCGACCCGACGATCCGAATACCCATGCCTACAAAACTTTTTATCCGTACACTTATAAGTTAATATCTTCGTTGTTGCGAAAAAAAAAATATCATGGATATATATGCCACCATACAGTTAACACGTATCATAGGTGGTCTTTCAACCAACATTAAAGTAAAATAGGTCAATATAGTATTAAGTAATAGTATAGGTTTTTACAAATAATTAGATCATTATAAGAGGACTTGTTTTACAAATATGCATCTGACAAAGCACAAGAGTGACGTCCATTGTTGTCGACTCTGTTAACCAATGGGATTATGTCTCCCACTTCAAAAGATTAAAACTGTCCAAAAACCTTCAACCCTTTATACCCTTTATTAAATTCATTTGTCTATGTTTCGGTTAATGTAACGTGGTTAACTCATATGATTCACAATTAGCTCATATTTGGAGAAGACCACGTGGGGGCCCGCAACAAAACAATTCATTTTTAATATTTTTTTTGTATGTGGTATAATACTACGTTACTTACTCTTTGCAACTTTAGTTTTACAAGTAACTAGATTTTGACCCGCGCTTTTGAAGCGCGGAATATTTTACGATGAAAAATTTCACTAATAATTTAACAAATATTTTGGTAAATTTTAAAGAGTGTGTATTTAAAATATTTTTGCATTTAAATCAGTATTTTTAAATTCAACCCGATTGTGATTATACCGGTTAATCCGGAGATCTGACAATTCATTTTATGTTTTTAAAATATTCATATTAAAAAATCACTAAAATCCGAGACTAACCGATTGAACTGGTGGATGACCGATATGTAATCTAATTGGATTTAAATTGTAATAGCTTCATAATTTGTAATCTTATAATCGAAATTTTAAAGTTCACTATTTTGCAATTTATGATAGTGAACTTTAAATTATGAAGTTTCTACAAAATTTTAAAGAGAAAATGATAGATATAAAATAACTAAGATTAATTATTGTATTATTTGGAAACATTGATAGTAGTATAAAAATATATTGTTTGGAAACATTGATAGTAGTATAAAGAAATAAATATATTGTTTGGAAACATTGATAGTAGTATAAAGAAATAAGTATATTGTTTGGAAACATGGATAGTAGTATAAAGAAAGGAACATAAAATAATTTAATGTATGTTTAACTATAAAGTATAAAGTGTATTTAATTTAAAAACTTACAAAATAAATGTTAGGTCCAATAGAATGTTTCTGTTTTAATAAGATAGATGGCTCGCCAAAAGTACAGAGCAGCCACTGTTTTATACTTGCATTACTTGCACACCGATGTTTTACCACTGGACTGTTTGTATACTTTGGGCCGAAATTCTATTTATAATGAATTAGTGAGGAATCAGTCTTAAAGCTTTCCTAAAACGGAATTTACTGGAAGTTTATGAGTAGGCCACAGTCAATATATATGCTTTTCTCAGTCAATATCATATATGCATAATGAGAAATTTTTGGGTGAACCGTAGGTTTACCAACCAATAATAATTTGTATTTTTATATTCAGTATCTTTATTTTAATAGGTGCATATGTTAATATATAAACCATATAAACAAATAATTTTATTTTAATAGGTGCATATGTTATATATATATTGTTTAAATAAGACTATACATTATATGAAAATACCTACTTATATTTTGATATTTGCATTGAATATATATTGAAAATTTAATATTTTAATTTTGAAATCTTCATTTTTTAAAAATGATTATAAATTATTGAAACCAATATACATCTAACATTAAAAAATAATTTGTTGGTGTAAAATTTTGTTACACAAATATGCAAACAATCATAAAATCATATGAGTAGAAACCCCGTTTAATAAATATCCATATTAAAAGTATACTATATATCTATGTTAATATTATTTAAATTTAATTATACATTATATACGTAGATAAAATTGATTATTTTAATATATTTACCCTAAAATGATTGCGAACAAACAAGAGCGATCAGTTATTTATTATATACATAATAATAACTGATTTCTCAGTTACTTAATATATAATTACTATTTTATTATTTCATAATATGCAGAAAACATAAAATAAGTAATAAATATAAAATATTTATTCTGCACAAGACACATATCTTAACCTAAATATGTAATTCTTTAATAATTTTAAATTTTAAACATTTATAAATCTCAGGCCAAAATAAAGGAACAAAATAAAAATAAATTTCAAAATAAATATTTATATTGAACAATAACCAAAATGAAAAAACGACATAAAGAAAGAACAATATTGAAAATATATAGGATTGTCATGTGAACGTAAATTTCTTATAACCATAATTAATTTTTATATTGCTAAATCATGATATAAAACTAAACTGATATAATTTCATTGTAACCAAATAGTAGGTTTGGGATTATTCGGTCTAAACATTGGATTTTCATGTGATAAGTGATTTTTTGACCTAAAATATTTTTAAAAAAAAAATTTTAAAAAATTATTTAAGGCCCAAAAATATTAATTCGATCAAGAATATAAATTTTATTTTTTTCATACAATATTTCTTAAATAATTTTTATATAAATTTACTATGCGCAAATATCATTCTAATTCTAGTAATATATTATAAATCTTTCAACAATTTAGCGCATAAGCTGACTTGGACAAGGTAGGAAGAAGAAGAAAATGGGTCAAATCGTTGAAAATGAGCTGGCATACGAAAGAAGTAGCGCATAAGCTGACCTGGACAAGGTCTATTCTAATCATCATGTGGTGAAGATGATTCCACGACGGGAATGCTACGAGATATGTGTGATTGTAGTTTATTCTATTATTTTAGTAATAAGAAAAGACATTGTATTTTAATAATCTTAAATACATCTAACTTTCTGCGTTGTCAAAACAAATGTTCTCTTTTGCATACAAAATCCGAAAATAGTACTGGCCAGTAGTATAACAAGGTTAATTTTGGGGTTTCCGAATATAACTGATTTGATTGGCCAGTAACAGAGTAATATGTTCTGAGAAACCACATGTCTATAAAGAATAAGTGTTGGTAACAAATATGTCTATTCTAATAATGTAAGATACAAAAGTTTCCTCTATTCATTTATAACTTACTCGAAGCCTTCAATGACTAGGAATGTCAGTTGGGCTACTACGGTCGGGTGTTACCCGACTCGAAATTCACAAAAAAAAAAATCTGCAATGACTAGAAATCCAGAGTGAATGGTTGTGAAACGAAACAGAGCTTAAAATTTTTGATAAATCTTCTTCCTTCCACAGTGGGTGTCAGATTCGATGCATCAATGGTAGATGAAGAGTTACTGAGAGCATACAGAGAAAAACAAAAGATTAACATAATATATTATACAAAGAAAAATAATGTACGTTTTAGAATATTTTAAGTAAAACAATGATATAAAAAGATTAACAAAATATATTATCCATACTCCAACAAAGTATGTCTTACCAAATTTTCATAATCGAGAATTCTGAATATTATTATTTTTATTTCATATGAAAATGAAATCATTCAATCTTGCATATACTTTTTGGATACATTTATTATAAAGTAATTAAAATATGTGAAATAGTATGAAATCAGCAGTCCACACTATCAAACAGTATATTTCCAAGTTGAATACAAAAGGATAAGATTAGCCTTCTGCACACGTGAACGCATATAATGTGGCATGCCTCTAATGTTTGAGAGTCATATATTTTCTATGCCTAGTTAAAACTTAAGTTAAAGAGAGTTGAACCGTGATACAAATATACAAACTTATGCCCTGTTTTCAAAATGTAAGGGCTTTAACGTTGTAAATATTTTATTACAAAATGTAAGGACTACGTCACTTTATTGTTTTAAGATTTTGTAACCTATCTTGTGATCTAGCTCTTTCTTCTTTCTCTGCCTTCTTCGAATGAAAAACTTTTTTTTCTTCAATGCTTCCTCTAATCGTGTCCGTTCATTTGTGTTCCTGAGTCAAGATTTCTTTCTTTGAGGCTACGACTAAAATGTTATTAGTTATATGGCAAAATACCATGACACATGTTTTATTTAGAGTCTGCCCATGAATCATTATAGAGATTTGGTTGCTAAGTCTCAGTTTATATATGAAGATCTTACTTAACCAAAAAAATACGAAACTGTTTGTAAAATTTAAAAATAATTGAGAGCACACCAATGGAAAATCATGTTATTTTGTAATATAACACATCGGTTCGTAACAAGAATACAAAGTGATTTATAAAAAATGTGTGTGGTTAGGTGATTTATCAGAATTGTATGAAATTCTAAAAATACATACAATGTCTTGTAAAATATGATTTACCTAAAATTGAAAGAATGTAATTTAGTTTGAATTTGTATTGTGTTCGGGTAGTTACAGTAAAGGAAGTGCTACGTGTAATTCTTTTTTTTGTGCCATGTGTAAAATTCGCTTGAGTTTATTTGTCAAAAACATGTAATTCACTTTAGTTTTAGACCCCTACGACTCTTCTTCGTATCAATCAACCAAAACGGATCAATATAGGCAATGTAGTATGAGTATATACATATATATATTCCCCTCGGTTTTTTTATTTATTTTCACAATATGACTAACGGTCAAGGAATCAAGGTGTACAACAGCTACTGTTTCTAGCTCACATAATATATTTATTATTTTGGCTTATCTCTATATGAATCAACCAACACACAATAAGTTCTGAACCTTAAATTCAATAGTAGTCTCTAAGAGAATCAATCTATTTTTTTCACAAGACATGAAAAGCTGTAACGACTCTTTGGTTCATGAATGGTCGTTGGATGTTATAAAAAGTTCTAATTTTGTAGTAGAATTTCTAGTAGTTTTTAGTTACTAAAAGTTATAGAGGCAGAAAATAAATCTGAGGATCATAAGTTGATTCATGATCTAAAAAAACTATATAAAAATGCACTATTAATACAATCGAGCCTTATCTAGAATCGATTCATACCTTACGTCGGATATGAGCGGACCGACCACACGGGATTGATGAGCTGGTGGCTCTTTTTAAACCGGCGCAGAGAACAAAGCACCGATTCGCCGTCAGACACACAATACAAACAAAGCTTTTTTAGAATTTTTTGAGTTAATATTATTTTATTTTTCTTGAGTCAAATGTTGTTTTACGAGAGAGAACGTCCGATTCTCACTCGCGTACGCCAAAAGCGATTCTGGTTGCGCGTGATAGTCACGAAACACTCGTCTCACAGGAGAGGAAAGCAGATATTTTTATTCTTTACCGGAATACAAATAAATGGAAAAATCCTAACGCATGAATGTAGTGTTCCAGAAAAATACATTGCACACAGATAGTTTATGGTCACCTAAGTGTAGACATGATGAGAATCTTCGTTCCTCAGTAATGACTCCAGTGGAGTGTAGTGAAGCTGCTTTGAGTTATTTTCTCTCCTCATCTCGTGAGAGGTTTGTGATGACTAAAGAAAAAGGGGAATTTTCAAAAACACCACTTTGAATATGTATATGAATCAAAGATGAAAAAGGTGTGTGTACGCAAGAGATTACAGCACTGAATATGTATATGAATCAAAGATGAAAAAGGTGTGTGTACCCAAGAGATTACAGCACAAGGTAGTGGAAATCTCATACTAGGCACTCAGCAACCAGAAACATGTCTTATTAAAAGACCATCAAAGTAGGCTCAATACATGATAAAAGGTCATCCACAGAACGCTCGTCCACAAGTTCTTCAACCTCTATACTCTAGGACATGGAAATACCCAAAAAATCAGTTGATGATAGACTCTTCACACGTGAGCTGCGGTTGGGTTCACAATAGTAATTGTGGTATATAACAACCTACAAAAAACTATGTAAATCTAATCCTAATTAAAATAATAAAAGTTAAGGGAGACGTTGCCGCCAAAAAAAAATAAAATAGTAAAAGTTGTTATTCTAAGCTTCATCAGGAACTCACCTGGATCAACTCCATCTGTGCTTGGAGAGTCAAGAGAAGCCAAGATTGTGAGATTCTTTACAACAACATCTCTGTTCAGACAATCAAAAACAAATTCATATCAGAACGCAAGACTAGCTGAAAACAAATAGCATTAGATTAAGTGTAACCTGAGACATGCAATAAACAGGATGAATGTTCCAAAAATGTGAACTCAAGAAGGTGAATGATAAGACCAGTAGAGTTCATGAGCTCAACGAGATGAGGTCTTGTATAGTTTAGCTCTCCAGTTTTAAACCAATCCCACCATATACTTCCTTGACCATCAATTGTCCCGTTCTCGCCTATGGTTACAGTATCATCATCAGACAAACAGCATCCATATATTAAGTTGCTATATTAGTTAGTACCTGTGATGACTACATCTGTGAGAATCTGACCATATAGAAGACTCCTATTTCTTTTACCAGGCAAATCTTCTTCCTCGTCCATATGATGGTAATGGATCAACCACAGGTCAATTTCTCCGAGCTCTGAGAAAAGACATATAAGTTGTATAAGTGTTCACATTGTTATTTATGTTTTTTAGTAAAAAAGGGTAGAGACTTGCCGGCCTGTTCAAAAAAAAAAAAAAAAAGGGTAGAGACTTGCCGTGGTATCAGAAGTGCTTCTACACATGTGCTAGAGTAACAATTACTACTAAGAAAATAATTGATGAGCATTTTACAGTTCCAACTTCCTAGCTCCAATATTTTTAATACTATTTGACATTTTTTTATAATTACTATTTGACATTTTGAAACTATGAATTGAATTTTTTTTGTGTTGTATCTATTAATGTGAATCACACTATGTTAGTGGACATCTTTTGAGAGCTAGAATGATAAATTTTCTAAATTATACACTTATATTCAGAATGGATGCACTAAATTAGAGAGGATTAGTAAGACAGGCAAGAGTAATACGACACTCATAATTACTATACATAATTATCCCTTCAAGTGATTAGCAAACCTACCATCATTGATTCACTGACCGGAGCTTTATGGTGAAATATAGCGCACACAGAGCCGCGGCTTTATAGTAAATTATCACGTTGCACCGGATACTCTCAAAATTTGTTTTAAGGCCCAATTTAACTTGAAGCTTACAACTACGGGACAAGTGCCACCGATACTTGTACATACCTTGAGCCCCATGTGCAACCTAAGTTCCCACAAGCAGTCCATTTTCAGAACTTTTTTTGGTTCCTTTCTCAAACAATTCTTTTGAAACAAAATAAAAATCTATCACTTTGTAGTTCGTAGTGCAATCATAGTTGTAAAACAAAAATACCTTTCAGTCAAAATATCAAATCAAAGCACAATGAACTTGAGAGAGTCTTTACAAGACAAAAGTAAATTTTATGGGAACGACATCGATTTTTGGAGTCATCTGGAAGGTGGAAAGAAGCTACTAAAAACTTGAATGAAAATTTGATATAGTTAAGAAGATTTGTGTAACATCCCGGGCCCAGCCCAAAATGAAACCCAAGAGCTGCAGGCCCAAGTGAGTAAAATCCTACCCCAAAGCTCTCTCATTTCTTATAAAGGGACATCATTCCTAGGGATTCATCACAAGAGAGACAGCAAGCGAAGTCCTGCCCGATCAGAACCTCGCCGCCGCGCCGCCGCCGCCGCCGCCGCCGACCGCCGCCGCCCGTTCGCCGCTCACCAACCGCCCCGCGTGCAGCCCGAGCCGTCGATCCCGAGCCCCCAGTCGTCGCCTCCTTGATTCCTTTTCTTGTAACCTTCTCAGATCTGAACCTTAAGGTAATCTAGATCCCTAATCTTCTAAGTCATTGGGTATGACCAGATCTGAACGTAAACCCATCTTCCCTCTTGTGAATCTTTATGGATCAGATCCGGAGAGGTGACCATCTTTTTTCCATTTCCTAGATCCAGATCTACCACTTCAAGAAACTAAGGTGAGGACTTGGATGTGAACTTATCTCTTGTTGAGTAACTGTAGACATAGTCCTTGGTGATGTGATCTAGATCTTATGTGTATGAATGATTTGCCACAAAATTTTTGTTATCAAATTGCAATCATTTGCCCCAAAATTTTGACCAGAAATAAATCTTCTTGACTTGACCAAGAGTTAAACAATTTTGTCTTAAGTAACTCTTCGGCTGGTAGTGTCCTTTTGCATGGTCGACGGTATCTGAATTGCCGTCAGATTGAAATATTATTCGACCATAACTTGTATTTTCTTGTTGGATCCTTCTTGGATAAATCCAAACACTGATTTTTTTTATTGGGCATAAGGCCTCCACGTTCTGCATCAGGTCCATTAGCTTCTCTCGGTCTAGAACTTCATGGATCAAACCGATAAGGCCCATAAAATGCCCATTAAGCCAAGTTATGATCAGTTGCTTAGCTTGTTCTTACGTTAAGCTCCTCGTTGAGACATATCTGCTGATCTGGATCGCATCACCGTAGATTGTAAATATGATGGTAAACTGTGTAATCCATCTGTAGTATGATATAGTATTTTAGTAGATAATAAAATATTATTTTCATAGATTATTGGTACATGGGCAGATTTTGTGGTTCTGTGTAAGTGGATATATAGAAATCATTCGTTCATGAATTATACTTTAGTTCAGATCTTAAAGAAAGTTGTAGCCGGTTCATTCTGCGGTGGTAGAATAATTACCACTAGTTAAATTTCAGAGTCTACGAGCAACAAATATATATAGTTAATCGAAACTACTATCTACATGTTTGTAGACAGTAGATTTTGTTTTCTATTTTCCGTAGATCAAAAATGAAATTGTATTCTACTGATATTTAGTCAACCAAATTATTTTTCATATGATCTGTTTTTTGTTTATGTACATTTTATATAATTTTTTATTTTTTCTGACTGTTATAATAATTGATATGAATTTTTAAGGTTGACAAGAGGCATCTGAGTCTAAAAAAATTTAAAAAAATAATGACAAATGGACAAATTGTTATGTATTGGCAATTTTTTCTATTATTAATCAAAAGTGAACTCTAAGGGGGGTGTATTGAATCATGGATTTTAAAAGTTTAAGTGGATTTGGAAAAATATTGGAGTTTGAAGAGATTTGGACTAAATCTCATTTATATGGATGATTTAAAAAGAGAAAAAAGATTTTGGGTGAGATTTTCTCTTAAATTTCAGAGTACTTATTAGCAAAAAAAAAACATTTCAGAGTACTCTAGATCATTTGATATTATTAATCTATGTTGTTTCATTATTTTTTGAACAAATGACACATCGTTTACAAGACACGAGTTTGCTCCGTATCGTAACTCTCGCAAAGGGAAAACGAGGAAGACAATGTGGTTCATCAGATCATTGATAATGGAACTAACTGAATTTGCTCCTTACGAGAGAAAACCATTGAGGCTTCTCAAAGTTGGTAAAGAAAGAGGGCTCTTAAGGTTGCTAAGAGGAAGAGGGAGGATATGTCTAGTGTTCATGAGGTCTGGTGGAGGTGCTACTACTGAGAAGAAGAACTTCTGAACAAGTTACGGTTACACAGCTCCCACAACTGATTCATCTCATACCGAAACTCCTTCTCCCCAAGCTTACACTCACTCAAGTGCTTCACTGCAAGTGCTGAGCCATCAAGAAAAATCAGCTTATACGTTGTTCCTGTTTTAGTTGTAAAGATAATGTTCTCAGAGCTGAAACCATTAGTTGCAGCCATCAAGTCCCCAAGCTTAACCTTAACCAAAGGCTTCTTAAACAAAGAGACTTGCGCTACCATATGGCTAAGTCTCTGCGCTAAGATATTAACTCCTTCGTTTTTAACTACTCTCTTTCTCGTATATACCATCAAACTCCAAACACACCAGCTGCAATATCAAAAAAAAGAAAAAAAAATTGATTCTCAGATCGTACCAAAGAGTTCATGAACCTACACTCAGCTAAACTAGGAGGAATCTCACCATCCAATTCATTATTAAACAGATCAAGGGACATCAAGAACGGTTACCAAGTACATAGCTTTGGAGGAATGTTACCAGACTATTGATTGCTAGATCGATCAAGCTTTTGTAAGCTACCATAATATTGAAAAGACTCTGGGATCCGACCAGATAAACCCATGTCTTAAAGCACGAGATTGATGACTATGTTCTCTTGATTGTTCCAACAAGACGCGCCGCCGAAATTTCATAATTTGAGAACTCTCTGAGGGTCGGTGAGAGAGGAATCAGGTCTGGATTCCTCGTAGGCATCTTATGTCATCTTCATCAGTAGCCATGGCGGGAGAAAAGCAGAGGAAGAAGAAGATGAACAGAGTAGCAATAATTGATAAAATGGAGAAGCTTTATGGGGTTTGAGATGATCTCCATGGATGAAGTGATCAGAGGTTATCTGGGTTTGGATTGAAATTAAAGTTTTGTATCTGCCAATGAAGTTGCAGAGAGACAATAAGCCTGCCATCAGTTGTCTTTTGTAAATATTTTCTTGTTCGTCTTTGGATAGATGTCGTGTTATTTTTATTTAGAAGTCTCTCCAAATAACACATGTAGAAGTAGGAGTTTCACAGCGACATTTTTAACTAAAAATGAACTCAAAGTATCCCCAAATCCCATTCATAGCTTTTTTATCAAAATAATGTTTACCTTTCAATAACATTGGATTTGATATAAGTTTTGTAAATGGTTAATTGAATAACAGGAGATTTGTGAGTGTTTCTAATGATTTTAGACAAATTTCATGTTTAATAACAGGTGATTTGAAAATATTTTTTAAAATCCTTAGTTGAATAACAGGGGATTTTAAAACAACTCTAAAACCTTTTAAAATCATAGTTTCAATACACCCCCCTAAGTCAAATTTCAGGACTAGGATCTTCGTGATTTGATTTGTGTGACTTGAAGAATAGTTTTTTTTAGTAAAACTATCAATTCTGGAAGAACTAACCACGTTAACAAGGGTTCTCGGGTTGGGTTGAGACTGGGTAGCTAAGTCCATTACAAAGAGGATGGTTGTTTGTAGTTTTTGAAATGGTTTTTGGTTTTTTGTTTTTGAAAAACTATTTTATTATCCAATTAGAATTATGGAAAATAGATTTCTTAGAATTTTTTTTTTAAAAACTAGTTTTTGAAATAACGGTTCGTGGAAATACCGTGGTCTATTGATCAAGGTTTAAAGGCTTCTGTATCCATGTCTGGGGTTCGAATCTCAGGCAACATAATTTCTACAGGAGGATTTCAATTTCCGGAGAAGGCAAATTATGCAGAAGATTAGAGAAAAAAGCTTACAAGAGAATTTTCAGTATGGTGCAAGAACTACTGTCAGGAATTGATTTCATAGGACGATTCAGGATGATGGAGTCAAGTGTAAATTCTCACAAGACATGTATTATTGTCGGCTCTA
The DNA here is from genome assembly GCF_000801105.2 of Raphanus sativus. Classification (NCBI taxonomy): domain Eukaryota; kingdom Viridiplantae; phylum Streptophyta; class Magnoliopsida; order Brassicales; family Brassicaceae; genus Raphanus; species Raphanus sativus. The sequence goes on along the minus strand of NW_026615412.1, from coordinate 27,432 downwards.
ATATCATCTATGCAATGTTTTTCAGAATTTGTAATAACATAATTAACGAGACAAAAAATAACTGTTCAATTTGTAAAAAAACCAAAATATAGATTATATTAGTTTTACGGAAGAAGTTGGCGTTGGCTTTTGTATATTTTTATTTTTAGAAATTTTTAAATTTTAGTGACAACTCCTTCATTCTTATTGTATGATTATATTTCTTCCATTTACGTTCGCAAGAATCTACTCACCATTAAAATCTATAAACTTTATTAAAATAAAATAGTAAAAATTCCAAAGTCTAACAACGAAAGAGCAACAATATTTTAAATTGATTGATTGCTTGCTATCATACTAAATTTATATGACGTGGTTATGTTTTGTTAAATTTTACACATATAATAATTTTTTTATTTTTGTCATCATAATATTTTTTATAGTTAACCGTTAATGAATTATATTTGCACATTTTACTTAAAGTTTTATATATAGGTATTTCTGCAAATATCATATGTACACATTTCTAATTTAAAGTATATATATATATATATATATATATAAATGTATGTTTAAGCATAAAACTATTTTTGTAGTATATGTTTAAACATAGAATTATATTATTTCGTATTTGCTGTTTTTTATTTTAAAATAAGCATGTGTATTTTGGTAATATATTTTATATTTTATTATTTACCAAATAAATATTTTACTATTAATAAAATGAAAATTAAACTTATTAATAACAAAATATCTATTCTATAACTAAAAGCAAAAAATCAAAACTAGAAACAAAAATCTAAAATCATCATTCATGTTTTTCCAAAAACTAAAATCTAGTGCAAAATCATCACCTAAGTTTTACTTTCTTTTTAGAAAAAAAAAAAAAACTTGCTGAGCAAGATTTTTTGTGGAGTAATACGTGTGACAGTAGATGTTTCCCGGATCAAATAAATTAATAATCAAAACCCTAACTCCTCGGCACCAGCTCTCTTGGACCATGTCTCTCCTCCGCCGCGTAGTAAAAAATCCGACCGTATCAAAGGTTTCTAAGTTGTACGTACCTTACCCAGTGGGAAGAGACCCATCGTCACTCCCAAAAATAGATCCAAACAGCCATAACTGCATTGATAACCGCCCAATTTCTCTGCGCTACAGAGTATCGGCAATGATCGAGATGTCTAATCTCGACGAAGCCGCGAGTATCTCGCGCCTGGCTGTCTCTGAAGAATTACGTGCGAACAGAGACACTGTCTTCATCTGCAATTCCGTAATCGGAGCCATGTGCGAAGCCAAACGGTACGACGAAGCCCTCTCTATGTTCAATTACTTTTTCAACGAATGTCAAACCGTTCCAAACACGCTCTCTTGCAATCTCATCATGAAAGCACACTGCGACCAAGGTTGTGTCGACAAGGCTCTTGAGCTTTACCGTCACCTAGTCCTGGACGGACGCTCGTCTCCAGGGATGGAGACTTACGTGATACTCACGAAAGCCTTGGTTGATGCCAAAAGACTCGACGAAGCTTGTGATTTAGTGAGATCCATGGGGCGTTGTTATTTCATGGTCTACGACATCCTCATTCGCGGGTTTTTGGATGTAGGGAGATTCGTAGAGGCTAGCCAAATCTTCGAGGAACTGAAAGGATCACCTAACAACAGTAAACTCCCATGGAGAGACTATCACAAGGCAATTGCACTCTTTCAGGTTTCTTTTATTGAGTATTGGTTCAAGCAAGGCAAAGATGAGGAAGCTCGGGAGATTTGGGCGGTTTTGGATATGGCTGAACTACTGAACCCCATTGTTGGAAACAGGGTTTTGAAACTTCTTGTGGAGCACGGTAAGAAAACAGAGGCTTGGGAACTGTTCGAATTGATTAAAGGAATCTGCGATTCCGAGACTGTCGGCATAATGTTGAAGTCTTTTAGTGAAAAGACTATTATCCCTTTCAAATGTGTCGGGAAGACGTGTTATAGGACCATCATTGCTTGTCTCTGCGAACAAGGAAAAATGTCCGAGGCAGAGACATTCTTTGCTGTCATGTGTTACGACCTTGATAACATAGACGACGAATTGATGGCGTTGGGACCTGATGTCTCAACATTCAGAGCAATGATCAATGGATATGTTAAGGTTGGGAGACTCGATGATGCCATGAAGATGTTGGACAAGATGAAGATTTTAAATTTAAGAAAGCTTGCTATTCATCGAGCCAGCTAAAAAGAAAATTTGCATTCCTTTTTTTTTTTAAGACAATTATATTTTATTTTATTTAGTCATCCTTGACTTTTCTCACATCTCAACTCATCTTTCAGTTTTGCTATGCTTTTTTCCTCTTCTTTTTTTGTCTACGTAAACAACCATTCATTGACAAATCAAAATAATTACTCTTAACAAAAGTGAGTTTACAAGTGAAACTAACATCAACTTTTAACTATAAGAATCATGTCACGAATGTAGCCAGGAAGGATCAAATGAATAGAGATATAATATTAAAGCAACGAACGTCAAAGAGAAGTCTCTGAAACTTGCAGCGAAATAAAGAAAACGAGAGAATCAATGTTAGGTCAGAACTCAACCACGGATTTGAGCTTGAGTAGAGGCAGCAATTTGCTCAGCCCCAATATTAAAGTTTGCTAATAATATCTAGAATTAGATTCGGACATTAATTATGTATTTAAAAAAAGTTTCTCTTTTTTCTTTTAACTTGCTGAGCAAGATTTTGGTGGAGTCCCTGTTATTATTAATATATATATATATGTATTAGTGCCGTCGTCCAAAGCCCTAACCTGCTGAGGACGTAATGTCTATGATACGCCGCGTGATACTTGGTCGGCGGCCATACAGGACGGCGGTGCCAAGAAGAGCCAAGGACGTAATGTCAAATCCAGATTGCCGACCAATCACTCTAGGTTTCAGAGTGTGGTACCTCATCGCCTCCGTTGGCGACCTAGACACGGCGGCGGAGTACGCTCGTTTGGCTGCATTCAGTAGAATAAAAGGGGAAGCGACGGAGAGTACATGTGAATTAATCATCCGAAGCATGTGTCTGCATAAAAGGCACAAGGACGCGTACGATCTCTACGATTTCTTCTTCAACAAGCATAAGCTTATACCCACCAACAACTGCTGCAACTGCATCATCGAGTCTCGTTTTCAACAAGGTCTTGTTGACGAAGCTCTTGATTTCCACCGATCCATCATATCCCGCGGTTACCCAAACGAGGATACTCTCAGGGTCTTGACCAAAGGGTTAGTTCAATGCGGTCGACTGGACCAAGCCAAAGCATTTCTTAAGGCCGAGAAATTCCCGTATAGCAACCGGCCTGATCACGTGGCGTTCAACAATCTGATTCAAGGGTTTTTGGACATTGGGAATTTGGACAAGGCCAATCTTGTCTTGGACGAGTTCAAACGGGCTTGGTCTGATTGGTCTGATTTTGCCCTTTCCTGGCATAAACCTAATTCTCTCTCTTTACAATATGAACAAAAGGTGGCTTTCCTCATGACGACATTCATGGAGTACTGGTTCAAGCAAGGTAAAGAGATGGAAGCTATGAAGTGCTACGAGCGTTGTGTGGTAGCAAACAAGCTCCCTGTTCGTTCAGACACTGGCAGCGCCCTTTTAAAAATTTTGCTCAAGTACGGTAAAAAAACTCATGCTTGGGCACTGTACCATGACATGTTTGATCAAAGTCAAAGTGGGATAAGTTGCCTACGCTTAGACTCTGGCACGGTTAAGAAAATGGTGGACGAGTGTTTTGATATTGGTCGGTGTAGCCAGGCAATCGAGACCTACAACAAGGCGAGAACCAATAACAAATTCTTAGATAACACATACATTATCACAAGGTGTTGCGAAAACGGCATGTTGTCGGAAGCAGAGTCTCTGTTTGCTGTTTCACTTGGTCGTGGTTTCGGCGGCGCTGACGTTGCCATTTTCAAAACAATGATCGCTTCATATCTCAATGCTGGTCGAGTCGATGATGCTTTAAAGACCTCCAACATGATGATTGATTCGAGTCTAATAGAGGTCTCCAAACTGTTTTGACTATGTTCTTCATCACCTGCTTGCTCTTTTTTTTTATTGTCCTTTATCTTGTTCTCAAGATATATATGTCTTGGATATTTTTTTGTATTCTTTCTTTAGTTGTTTTGGATCGTGAATCAACGTACGTATGATCCTCCATTTATTTTCTTCACTTTTAGCAACTAAAAACTAGAAATTCTACTGCAAAACTATAATCTCTTTATAACATCCACAGTCATTCATACATGTACCAAAATCGTCGTTGCAGCTTCTCATGTCATGTTGAAATAGATTTGTGATTCTTTACAAATGACTAAGGTTCAATGTTTTTTTTTTTTAAAGTGTGTTGGTTCATAAAAATACAAGCCAACAAAAGGACATAGGAATACTCTGTAAGAAGTTTTGTTTTTGTTTGTCATGTTCTTGCCACTGACTGTCTGATGTTCATGTCGTGTCCTGCACGTTAGTCATGTCTTTGGAACAGACTTGTTGCTGGAATTGTCGTCATGTTTAAGTAGTGGTTTTCGATGTATGTTTCAAAACAAGTTCTATGTTTATTTTTTAAACTAAGAGACTGCAAAATGTCCCACCAATAATCACCATTTTGCTTAAAGTCCTACCAATTGTCCCCAACTTAGCAATACTAATAAGAAAATCTAAGGACTCAGATAAAAGTTCCATCAATAATGATGGTCTTACAAAACGGGAACGCAACACAAAGTGGGAACTAATCTCCAAAAGACTAGGTCTCTTATTTGAATAAGTAAATAGCAAGAAATAAAGAAGCCACGTGTTGTCATTGCTTCTTGATATCCTATCACATCCTCATCCTCCTTCCCTCACTGCCCTCCCCCCCTGCAAAGATGAAATGAAAACAGATCAAAGTTTAGAAATCCAAAAACATAAACTCAAATCACAATCAACACTTCATTTACCTTCTTCTGGATCTTCCCACCAACAAGAACATCATCAGGCCTAGTCAGAACCGATTTGGGCCAAATGATCCCTCGAACCTTGAGTCTCCAATGGGTAGATTCCAGCACCGTGTACACATAACTGGCTCCATGCAGAAAATTAATCAGGTCCTGGGCAATGGGGATGACACTAACCAACCACTCCAGATCTTCTTCGGTAGGATATCTGGGTGGATAGCACCTGCTCAGTATGGCATTGAATGACATTTCCTGACCCTGGAAAGGGACAAGTTGCTTCACCCTCTCAACAGCAAAGGCCAGGTTTTGGGGGTCTTTGGTTCTGGCAAAACCATCGATCACTACCCCATGGTGAGTGGACTCTGGCTTCACACTAAACTCCTCCTCCATTCGCTCCAAGTAGTTGAGAGCCAGATCTAGCTTCCCAGAATCAGCAAGAGCCTTCAGCAACACCCAGAAAGTGATGTTGGTAGGAGCAACTCCATACACAACCATCTCTCTGAGTAAAGACTCTACTTCTTCTGGAGCTTTTGAAGCTGTAGAGTAGTATCCAGCTCCAGACAATAGAGCGTGGTAGTGATTCTTGGTCTTCTCCTCGAACTCAAGAAGCTCCAACTCATGAAGTTTCTTCAATCTATCCTCCAGGGTCTCGACATCGGCACAAGTCTTCACCACGACGGCTCGCAACTGGTCCCTGAGACACACCACCTGAGACAGAGGCTCCGAACCCTCCTCAAAATCACCTTTCTCAAACCTCTCTGTTATCTTCTCAATTTTCTGAATACAATAAAAAAAGTCACACAAGTCAGGCCCAAAAACAATATAGGCCCAAAGGTTTCACAACTTGAAACCCATGTATACAAAACGAGAATCTCTCTCAACTCAAATCAGTTTTTTCTTTTCATAATCAAACCCCCCCCATACACGTATCATTACTAATCTTAATCAAAATTCCCACACACAACCAAAACTTTATAGCTCGCTGCTTATACTTACTAATCTAATCATTCCCACAAGATACAGCTTTCAGGAAGAAGGATAATACTGAGCAAAACCCTCTTATTTTGTACACTAGTTGCTACGACTAATCCCACAAAAACAAAACAAAACAAAACTTTTAACCCTAAATACAAAACGAGAATCTCTGTAACTCAATCAGTTTTTTTCTTTTCATAATCAAACCCGTTATTACCTTAAACACATTGCGGATTCCATCCGACCTCATTAAAGACTCGCGAATTTTTTTTAAATCAGACGAGGAGGTGTTGTAGCGCCTCATCGTTCCCCCCATTTCCTGTAAACCACCCAATCAAAACAAGTCAGGCCCAAAAACAATATAGGCCCAAACGTTTCGCAACTTGAAACCCATGTACAGTATATACAAAACGAGAATCTCTCTAACTCAAATCAGTTTTTTCTTTTCATAATCAAACCCCGTTATTACCTTAAACACATTTCGCATTCCAGCCGACATCATTAAAGACTCGCGAAAGTTTCTTAAATCAGACGAGGAGGTGTTGTAGCGCCTCATCGTTCCCCCCATTTCCTGTAAACCACCCAATCAAAACAAGTCAGGCCCAAAAACAATATACTGTATATATAAAAAACGGAACTTTCTGCAACTCGATCAGTTTATTTTTTCATAATCAAACCGGTTTTTACCTTAAACACGTTGCAAGTGTTGTAGCGCCTCATCGCTCCCCCGTACGTAATAGCCTTGTTGATGAAAGACAACATCTTGATTTGGAACCTGAAATGATTTTTTTTAAAAAAGTTATATATATTTTCTCAGTAACATCAAATCACACAGAGTCTGATGACTTGAGAGAGAGAGAGAGAGAGAGAGAGAGAGAGAGAGAGAGAGAGAGAGAGAGAGAGAGAGAGAGAGAGATCGTTTCATGATAAACAAGAAAAAAAATATACAAAAGATCTGACGACTTGTTTCATGATAAAAAAAGAAACTTTTTGACTTTCAACATAAAAAAAAAGAAGCAGATCCGACTGGTTTGATGTGCCATAAAAAGTTTTTCTTTTTCATCATCAAAAAGATCCGACTCGTTTGGATGAAAAAAAAAACCCATAGCTTTTCAATTAATCAACATCAAAAAAAGAAGAAGAAATCCGACTCTTTTGGATGGAGTAAACCCTAAAGTGTCATAAACTTTTTGGATAAGCTAGATTCAAAGAAGCCAAACAAAACAAAAAGAAGCAGATCCGACTGGTTTGATGTGCCATAAAAAGTTTTTCTTTTTCATCATCAAAAAGATCCGACTCGTTTGGATGAAAAAAGAAATAGCTTTTCAATCAACACAAAAAGAAAAAGAAGATCCGACTCGTTTCGATGGAGTAAACCCTAAAGCAGAAACTTTTTCTACTTATTCAAAATCAAAGAAAGAGAGATTCTGATAAACTAGATCCAAAGAACCAAAAAAATGGGTGCAAACAGAAAGATCAGCGTTCGAGATATGGAAAAGTTTGTATCTTTTTTTGCATGGAGAAAAACCCTAAAAACCCTAAATGACAAAAACTGAAAAAGTAAAGTTAGAGGTGATTCTTCGGATTCATCAAGAACCATATGATTCAAAATCAAGGAAATAGAGATTTGGATAGCTAGATTCAAAAGAACCACTTAGAGAGAGATAGAGAGAGAGAGAGAGAGAGAGAGAGACCTTGTCTTCTAATGACAGAATCAAAGTGGAGAGGGAAGAGAGAGATAGAGAGCTATATAGAGACTGAGCTCGCTTGGGGAACAAAAGCAACTGAAAATATTAATTGATATGGGATGGAAAGTGTAGCTGTCACTGCTTTTTCCTTTTTGTTGGGGTGGTTTTTTTTTACCGTTTTGGTGCAACCTATTTCAATAATAAGACAAAAAAAATTATTTCATATGTTTTGGATCACCTCTTTGTTTCCTTCTTCCCTCTTTCATATTACGTACACTAATCAATCAAATTGTGAAAACAAAACAAAATTAGACTACTCCTCTCATTCCCATAATCTGTATATTAATTAATAACACCAATGAATTAATACATAAACTTAGGCCTCGACATTTTATCCGGACCCAAAGACCCGACCCGAAACCGACCCAAAAATATTCGGTCCGGACAGAACCGATCCGATCAAATTACCTTATCGGATCTTGTTGTTGTAGAGGACCCGCGGGTCTTCGACCCGACCCGAATCTGAAACCTGATGGATATCCGAATTAATAATGTAAATTAAATAAAATGAATCGAAAGGAGTGGAAGATGGGTGTTTTATCTATAGAGTAAGGGGGTCAGCCACTAGGAGGCAACTAATTATTGTTGTATCTCACATAGTTTAATATATATACACATTTTAATATAATAAAAACATAAATTTTAAATAAAAATTTCAAATATTTTCGGAAATATTAATGTTTTCAGATATTTTTTTTTGTATTTTTAGGTATTTTTAGGTCAAATCGAACCGAACCCGACCCGGAATCGAACCGATAAATTCTAATTACCTGAATGGAACTATCTAAGACCCGACCGACCCGGACCGGTACGATTCGAACCGATCCGAAATTGAGAATTTGAAATTATCCTATCAAATCCTAAACTCCTAGATCCAAAAAACTCAAACTCGAAAAGATCTGATCCGAACCCGACCCGACGATCCGAATACCCATGCCTACAAAACTTTTTATCCGTACACTTATAAGTTAATATCTTCGTTGTTGCGAAAAAAAAAATATCATGGATATATATGCCACCATACAGTTAACACGTATCATAGGTGGTCTTTCAACCAACATTAAAGTAAAATAGGTCAATATAGTATTAAGTAATAGTATAGGTTTTTACAAATAATTAGATCATTATAAGAGGACTTGTTTTACAAATATGCATCTGACAAAGCACAAGAGTGACGTCCATTGTTGTCGACTCTGTTAACCAATGGGATTATGTCTCCCACTTCAAAAGATTAAAACTGTCCAAAAACCTTCAACCCTTTATACCCTTTATTAAATTCATTTGTCTATGTTTCGGTTAATGTAACGTGGTTAACTCATATGATTCACAATTAGCTCATATTTGGAGAAGACCACGTGGGGGCCCGCAACAAAACAATTCATTTTTAATATTTTTTTTGTATGTGGTATAATACTACGTTACTTACTCTTTGCAACTTTAGTTTTACAAGTAATGGCTCGCCAAAAGTACAGAGCAGCCACTGTTTTATACTTGCATTACTTGCACACCGATGTTTTACCACTGGACTGTTTGTATACTTTGGGCCGAAATTCTATTTATAATGAATTAGTGAGGAATCAGTCTTAAAGCTTTCCTAAAACGGAATTTACTGGAAGTTTATGAGTAGGCCACAGTCAATATATATGCTTTTCTCAGTCAATATCATATATGCATAATGAGAAATTTTTGGGTGAACCGTAGGTTTACCAACCAATAATAATTTGTATTTTTATATTCAGTATCTTTATTTTAATAGGTGCATATGTTAATATATAAACCATATAAACAAATAATTTTATTTTAATAGGTGCATATGTTATATATATATTGTTTAAATAAGACTATACATTATATGAAAATACCTACTTATATTTTGATATTTGCATTGAATATATATTGAAAATTTAATATTTTAATTTTGAAATCTTCATTTTTTAAAAATGATTATAAATTATTGAAACCAATATACATCTAACATTAAAAAATAATTTGTTGGTGTAAAATTTTGTTACACAAATATGCAAACAATCATAAAATCATATGAGTAGAAACCCCGTTTAATAAATATCCATATTAAAAGTATACTATATATCTATGTTAATATTATTTAAATTTAATTATACATTATATACGTAGATAAAATTGATTATTTTAATATATTTACCCTAAAATGATTGCGAACAAACAAGAGCGATCAGTTATTATATACATAATAATAACTGATTTCTCAGTTACTTAATATATAATTACTATTTTATTATTTCATAATATGCAGAAAACATAAAATAAGTAATAAATATAAAATATTTATTCTGCACAAGACACATATCTTAACCTAAATATGTAATTCTTTAATAATTTTAAATTTTAAACATTTATAAATCTCAGGCCAAAATAAAGGAACAAAATAAAAATAAATTTCAAAATAAATATTTATATTGAACAATAACCAAAATGAAAAAACGACATAAAGAAAGAACAATATTGAAAATATATAGGATTGTCCTGTGAACGTAAATTTCTTATAACCATAATTAATTTTTATATTGCTAAATCATGATATAAAACTAAACTGATATAATTTCATTGTAACCAAATAGTAGGTTTGGGATTATTCGGTCTAAACATTGGATTTTCATGTGATAAGTGATTTTTTGACCTAAAATATTTTTTTTAAAAAAAATTTAAAAAATTATTTAAGGCCCAAAAATATTAATTCGATCAAGAATATAAATTTTATTTTTTTCATACAATATTTTTTAAATAATTTTTATATAAATTTACTATGCGCAAATATCATTCTAATTCTAGTAATATATTATAAATCTTTCAACAATTTAGCGCATAAGCTGACTTGGACAAGGTAGGAAGAAGAAGAAAATGGGTCAAATCGTTGAAAATGAGCTGGCATACGAAAGAAGTAGCGCATAAGCTGACCTGGACAAGGTCTATTCTAATCATCATGTGGTGAAGATGATTCCACGACGGGAATGCTACGAGATATGTGTGATTGTAGTTTATTCTATTATTTTAGTAATAAGAAAAGACATTGTATTTTAATAATCTTAAATACATCTAACTTTCTGCGTTGTCAAAACAAATGTTCTCTTTTGCATACAAAATCCGAAAATAGTACTGGCCAGTAGTATAACAAGGTTAATTTTGGGGTTTCCGAATATAACTGATTTGATTGGCCAGTAACAGAGTAATATGTTCTGAGAAACCACATGTCTATAAAGAATAAGTGTTGGTAACAAATATGTCTATTCTAATAATGTAAGATACAAAAGTTTCCTCTATTCATTTATAACTTACTCGAAGCCTTCAATGACTAGGAATGTCAGTTGGGCTACTACGGTCGGGTGTTACCCGACTCGAAATTCACAAAAAAAAAAATCTGCAATGACTAGAAATCCAGAGTGAATGGTTGTGAAACGAAACAGAGCTTAAAATTTTTGATAAATCTTCTTCCTTCCACAGTGGGTGTCAGATTCGATGCATCAATGGTAGATGAAGAGTTACTGAGAGCATACAGAGAAAAACAAAAGATTAACATCTATATATATAAAGAAGAGCTGTTTCTCTCCTGCTGACACGTCAGACGCCATATCACTAATTCGGTCGTCGAGCGGCTGACACGTGTCCGTGTTAATGAAACGCAGCGATTCATTATTTAGGCTACCGTCTGGGCTTTGAGTAATACTATTGGGCTTAACAGGCTGACACATGTCTTTGTATACTAAACTCTGCGTTTCGGTTTAAAAGGAACTAAGAAACTAAGCGTCATGTTTTGTCGTTTCATTTTCTTCATTCATTAACTCTATGAAAATTCTTAACTCCATCAACTCAAATCAAGCGCAATGAATTCAATGATCCTTTATCTCTTCAAGACTGTGTTTCTCAATCTATAAAAAGGTATTTGCATACCTAGAACATCATTCCTCAGTTCATGAAAATCCAAAATAAACACAATATTTGATGGCCGCCGCTGATCTTTTATTGTCGAGGTGTTTTTCTCATGTGAAAATCAAACGGTGGCACGTTGATGGGAGTGGAGATGCTCCTCCTTGATTCGAAGGTTTTTTCATAAGCTTCAAATTTTTTTTCCCAAATCGTCTTTTAATCTCTTCTGGACTATATATATTTTTAGACCATTTGTTGATTATGTCTATTTTCACAATTTTCAGTAGAGCCACCGTAAGGGTTCACCGTCTCGCCGCTCAAGGCTGGTTCAATGTTCACACTCTAGCTCCTTGATTCAAATGGTTTGTGCATTCTATTCTTCTTTGTCTTCCCAAACTGTCTGCTGTGGTTTAGGATTTTTATTTCTTAGAAATGTTTTGATTTCCTTAAGATTGAATTTTGGTAGTAGCTAAGTAGTCGGTGGTGCAGGTTCCTTGGTATGAAACAGGTTGGTCTAATTAGTTTTTTTTATGTGGTGATTTCTGTTTATGTATGTAAAAACACGCTTTCACCCATATTTCAGCTACAGAGTTCAAAGATGATCTATAAAGTTGATGAACCAAAACGAGCCCACCAAATTATCAGAAGCGGTAGATGAAAGAGAGGGAGAGGAGGAGAAGAAATAAGAACTTGGTAGGAACTTTTGTCGATGTTTAGATAAGTTTGTGAAGATGCTAACGGTTGTCTGATTTTAATATGTTTGTGTTTATAAGCGCTGCTCTTATATTTGTTCTATTCTTCCAATGTGATAGTTGTGTATCCTTAGAGTAGTACTTATGTTAGGTTGGCTAAAGTTGGTGAGACGTATTTGGATCTCTCTTACCGTTAGTCAAGGTTTTAAATTTGATATGTTTTCTTCAGATATTTTGTAGAGAATTGGTATATCAAGAAGCTCTCATCAGTGACTGTTTAGTACTGATCGTGTATCAGTTTCATCTTGATTAACTTGAAGCTGTTTGAAAGTATTCTGATGGTGCAGGTCTCGCGTACCAGGATCGGCCGGGGGACAGAGGTACGGCTCGGATTGCTTACATACTTAAGATGCTGAAACAAGTTCTTACATATTATAGTCTGCTTAAGATGCTGAAAAGGAGTTCTTATCAATGTCCTCTCCATAGTGACTATGATTCATGGAGTTGACATCCTGTGTCCTGCTAGCTTCCCTCATGAGTTTCTCTTATGCTTCTTTGGTTTGCTCCGTGGTGTCTTAGGTTTGACGAAAGATGGTGATGGGGAGTTTAAAATAAGATGATGTTCGTTAGTGATTCTTTGAACCCGAAGAATGTATTTCTCTTTCTATGCTTAGATTCCAAATCCCAGAAAGTTCAAAATCCAAAGACATGTTTGATTTCTTCACCCTCTTCTCTCTCAAGGTAACTTTTCATATTCGGGCATCCGTTGAAGTAGCCCTGCAGGACTTTCCTGCTAGGATACTAATCAATCAATCTTATGTAGGATTACAATGCAGCCATTCTGTTCTATTATGCACCGGTTCTTCCACAATATAATTGAGATAATGATACTGTTCACTGGCCAGTTGTTGACATAGTTTTGTTCAACACATATTTTGGTGGATTATATACTAGACTTTTTAAAAAGTAGTGAATACAATCACTTGGAGAGGAATCGGATCTAACTATCTTTGCTTCCTTATCTTGAATTCCATCTAAGGTGGATATGAACCTTCGTGGCCTGGCTTAATTGTAAACTTTTGGTTGCTTCTGAAACAATGACTCGAGCTTTCTTCAACTTCCTCTAAAAGTTTATATGTTGCTTGGAGTATATTTTTATTATTACTTTTGTGATATGACTAATGATGGTGATGACTGGCAAGTTCTTTAGAAGGGATGTAAAATATTTTCACAGCTAATTTCAAAATCTCTTCTTAGCAAAAAAAAAATAAGTCTTTTCCAATCATGAGTTACAAAGATTTTTAAAACTATTGTTACATGGGATCTAGAAAGCAAAATACTACATCACTTATATATTGGCTTCAGAAAATTTACAGTCAGAATACTTTTTTTCTTCCAAAACTAAAACCAAGATTGCAGGAAAAAAATGTATAGCTTAGAAAAGACGTTACCAACTCAAATAACAAAACCTAAAACAATAAATAAGGCATGGTGATATATTGGCATTTGGTAACTATATACAAACCACATCAAATATAAATACCATATAATTAAGACAAAAAGAAGTATACACATATACATGTAGAGTTAACGAATATAGATTTGAAATTGAAAAAAAATTGTGAAAATATTAATAAATAGCAAACTAATCATTTTAAAACACTCAATAAAATTAATAATATATTATGTAATTTTTCAGTTACTAACTTGCCCGTAGAGCGGGCCAAACCCTAGACTAATGTATAATTAAAACATAAGTTATTCAAAAAAAAAAAATTGAAACCTTTTAACAAGAAAAAAAATATGTTAAAAATCATAACAAATTTTTCGAGATAGTGTGATTTATTTAGTCTTCAAATACAATAGCATATAAATTTAGCTAATATGTACATTTTTAAATAATAAAAATTTATATTAAATATTTACACTGATTATTTTAATTATTTTTAAATTTACATCCCGCCCGTAGGGCGGGCCAACCCTAGTAATATATTATACAAAGAAAAATAATGTACGTTTTAGAATATTTTAAGTAAAACAATGATATAAAAAGATTAACAAAATATATTATCCATACTCCAACAAAGTATGTCTTACCAAATTTTCATAATCGAGAATTCTGAATATTATTATTTTTATTTCATATGAAAATGAAATCATTCAATCTTGCATATACTTTTTGGATACATTTATTATAAAGTAATTAAAATATGTGAAATAGTATGAAATCAGCAGTCCACACTATCAAACAGTATATTTCCAAGTTGAATACAAAAGGATAAGATTAGCCTTCTGCACACGTGAACGCATATAATGTGGCATGCCTCTAATGTTTGAGAGTCATATATTTTCTATGCCTAGTTAAAACTTAAGTTAAAGAGAGTCGAACCGTGATACAAATATACAAACTTATGCCCTGTTTTCAAAATGTAAGGGCTTTAACGTTGTAAATATTTTATTACAAAATGTAAGGACTACGTCACTTTATTGTTTTAAGATTTTGTAACCTATCTTGTGATCTAGCTCTTTCTTCTTTCTCTGCCTTCTTCGAATGAAAAACTTTTTTTTCTTCAATGCTTCCTCTAATCGTGTCCGTTCATTTGTGTTCCTGAGTCAAGATTTCTTTCTTTGAGGCTACGACTAAAATGTTATTAGTTATATGGCAAAATACCATGACACATGTTTTATTTAGAGTCTGCCCATGAATCATTATAGAGATTTGGTTGCTAAGTCTCAGTTTATATATGAAGATCTTACTTAACCAAAAAAATACGAAACTGTTTGTAAAATTTAAAAATAATTGAGAGCACACCAATGGAAAATCATGTTATTTTGTAATATAACACATCGGTTCGTAACAAGAATACAAAGTGATTTATAAAAAATGTGTGTGGTTAGGTGATTTATCAGAATTGTATGAAATTCTAAAAATACATACAATGTCTTGTAAAATATGATTTACCTAAAATTGAAAGAATGTAATTTAGTTTGAATTTGTATTGTGTTCGGGTAGTTACAGTAAAGGAAGTGCTACGTGTAATTCTTTTTTTTGTGCCATGTGTAAAATTCGCTTGAGTTTATTTGTCAAAAACATGTAATTCACTTTAGTTTTAGACCCCTACGACTCTTCTTCGTATCAATCAACCAAAACGGATCAATATAGGCAATGTAGTATGAGTATATACATATATATATTCCCCTCGGTTTTTTTATTTATTTTCACAATATGACTAACGGTCAAGGAATCAAGGTGTACAACAGCTACTGTTTCTAGCTCACATAATATATTTATTATTTTGGCTTATCTCTATATGAATCAACCAACACACAATAAGTTCTGAACCTTAAATTCAATAGTAGTCTCTAAGAGAATCAATCTATTTTTTTCACAAGACATGAAAAGCTGTAACGACTCTTTGGTTCATGAATGGTCGTTGGATGTTATAAAAAGTTCTAATTTTGTAGTAGAATTTCTAGTAGTTTTTAGTTACTAAAAGTTATAGAGGCAGAAAATAAATCTGAGGATCATAAGTTGATTCATGATCTAAAAAAACTATATAAAAATGCACTATTAATACAATCGAGCCTTATCTAGAATCGATTCATACCTTACGTCGGATATGAGCGGACCGACCACACGGGATTGATGAGCTGGTGGCTCTTTTTAAACCGGCGCAGAGAACAAAGCACCGATTCGCCGTCAGACACACAATACAAACAAAGCTTTTTTAGAATTTTTTGAGTTAATATTATTTTATTTTTCTTGAGTCAAATGTTGTTTTACGAGAGAGAACGTCCGATTCTCACTCGCGTACGCCAAAAGCGATTCTGGTTGCGCGTGATAGTCACGAAACACTCGTCTCACAGGAGAGGAAAGCAGATATTTTTATTCTTTACCGGAATACAAATAAATGGAAAAATCCTAACGCATGAATGTAGTGTTCCAGAAAAATACATTGCACACAGATAGTTTATGGTCACCTAAGTGTAGACATGATGAGAATCTTCGTTCCTCAGTAATGACTCCAGTGGAGTGTAGTGAAGCTGCTTTGAGTTATTTTCTCTCCTCATCTCGTGAGAGGTTTGTGATGACTAAAGAAAAAGGGGAATTTTCAAAAACACCACTTTGAATATGTATATGAATCAAAGATGAAAAAGGTGTGTGTACGCAAGAGATTACAGCACTGAATATGTATATGAATCAAAGATGAAAAAGGTGTGTGTACCCAAGAGATTACAGCACAAGGTAGTGGAAATCTCATACTAGGCACTCAGCAACCAGAAACATGTCTTATTAAAAGACCATCAAAGTAGGCTCAATACATGATAAAAGGTCATCCACAGAACGCTCGTCCACAAGTTCTTCAACCTCTATACTCTAGGACATGGAAATACCCAAAAAATCAGTTGATGATAGACTCTTCACACGTGAGCTGCGGTTGGGTTCACAATAGTAATTGTGGTATATAACAACCTACAAAAAACTATGTAAATCTAATCCTAATTAAAATAATAAAAGTTAAGGGAGACGTTGCCGCCAAAAAAAAATAAAATAGTAAAAGTTGTTATTCTAAGCTTCATCAGGAACTCACCTGGATCAACTCCATCTGTGCTTGGAGAGTCAAGAGAAGCCAAGATTGTGAGATTCTTTACAACAACATCTCTGTTCAGACAATCAAAAACAAATTCATATCAGAACGCAAGACTAGCTGAAAACAAATAGCATTAGATTAAGTGTAACCTGAGACATGCAATAAACAGGATGAATGTTCCAAAAATGTGAACTCAAGAAGGTGAATGATAAGACCAGTAGAGTTCATGAGCTCAACGAGATGAGGTCTTGTATAGTTTAGCTCTCCAGTTTTAAACCAATCCCACCATATACTTCCTTGACCATCAATTGTCCCGTTCTCGCCTATGGTTACAGTATCATCATCAGACAAACAGCATCCATATATTAAGTTGCTATATTAGTTAGTACCTGTGATGACTACATCTGTGAGAATCTGACCATATAGAAGACTCCTATTTCTTTTACCAGGCAAATCTTCTTCCTCGTCCATATGATGGTAATGGATCAACCACAGGTCAATTTCTCCGAGCTCTGAGAAAAGACATATAAGTTGTATAAGTGTTCACATTGTTATTTATGTTTTTTAGTAAAAAAGGGTAGAGACTTGCCGGCCTGTTCAAAAAAAAAAAAAAAAGGGTAGAGACTTGCCGTGGTATCAGAAGTGCTTCTACACATGTGCTAGAGTAACAATTACTACTAAGAAAATAATTGATGAGCATTTTACAGTTCCAACTTCCTAGCTCCAATATTTTTAATACTATTTGACATTTTTTTATAATTACTATTTGACATTTTGAAACTATGAATTGAATTTTTTTTGTGTTGTATCTATTAATGTGAATCACACTATGTTAGTGGACATCTTTTGAGAGCTAGAATGATAAATTTTCTAAATTATACACTTATATTCAGAATGGATGCACTAAATTAGAGAGGATTAGTAAGACAGGCAAGAGTAATACGACACTCATAATTACTATACATAATTATCCCTTCAAGTGATTAGCAAACCTACCATCATTGATTCACTGACCGGAGCTTTATGGTGAAATATAGCGCACACAGAGCCGCGGCTTTATAGTAAATTATCACGTTGCACCGGATACTCTCAAAATTTGTTTTAAGGCCCAATTTAACTTGAAGCTTACAACTACGGGACAAGTGCCACCGATACTTGTACATACCTTGAGCCCCATGTGCAACCTAAGTTCCCACAAGCAGTCCATTTTCAGAACTTTTTTTGGTTCCTTTCTCAAACAATTCTTTTGAAACAAAATAAAAATCTATCACTTTGTAGTTCGTAGTGCAATCATAGTTGTAAAACAAAAATACCTTTCAGTCAAAATATCAAATCAAAGCACAATGAACTTGAGAGAGTCTTTACAAGACAAAAGTAAATTTTATGGGAACGACATCGATTTTTGGAGTCATCTGGAAGGTGGAAAGAAGCTACTAAAAACTTGAATGAAAATTTGATATAGTTAAGAAGATTTGTGTAACATCCCGGGCCCAGCCCAAAATGAAACCCAAGAGCTGCAGGCCCAAGTGAGTAAAATCCTACCCCAAAGCTCTCTCATTTCTTATAAAGGGACATCATTCCTAGGGATTCATCACAAGAGAGACAGCAAGCGAAGCCCTGCCCGATCAGAACCTCGCCGCCGCCGACCGCCGCCGCCTCCCGCCGCCGCCGACCGCCGCCGCCCGTTCGCCGCTCACCAACCGCCCCGCGTGCAGCCCGAGCCGTCGATCCCGAGCCCCCAGTCGTCGCCTCCTTGATTCCTTTTCTTGTAACCTTCTCAGATCTGAACCTTAAGGTAATCTAGATCCCTAATCTTCTAAGTCATTGGGTATGACCAGATCTGAACGTAAACCCATCTTCCCTCTTGTGAATCTTTATGGATCAGATCCGGAGAGGTGACCATCTTTTTTCCATTTCCTAGATCCAGATCTACCACTTCAAGAAACTAAGGTGAGGACTTGGATGTGAACTTATCTCTTGTT
The DNA here is from genome assembly GCF_000801105.2 of Raphanus sativus. NCBI lineage: Eukaryota > Viridiplantae > Streptophyta > Magnoliopsida > Brassicales > Brassicaceae > Raphanus > Raphanus sativus. The sequence goes on along the minus strand of NW_026615412.1, from coordinate 8,598 downwards.
GAGTAACTGTAGACATAGTCCTTGGTGATGTGATCTAGATCTTATGTGTATGAATGATTTGCCACAAAATTTTTGTTATCAAATTGCAATCATTTGCCCCAAAATTTTGACCAGAAATAAATCTTCTTGACTTGACCAAGAGTTAAACAATTTTGTCTTAAGTAACTCTTCGGCTGGTAGTGTCCTTTTGCATGGTCGACGGTATCTGAATTGCCGTCAGATTGAAATATTATTCGACCATAACTTGTATTTTCTTGTTGGATCCTTCTTGGATAAATCCAAACACTGATTTTTTTTTATTGGGCATAAGGCCTCCACGTTCTGCATCAGGTCCATTAGCTTCTCTCGGTCTAGAACTTCATGGATCAAACCGATAAGGCCCATAAAATGCCCATTAATCCAAGTTATGATCAGTTGCTTAGCTTGTTCTTACGTTAAGCTCCTCGTTGAGACATATCTGCTGATCTGGATCGCATCACCGTAGATTGTAAATATGATGGTAAACTGTGTAATCCATCTGTAGTATGATATAGTATTTTAGTAGATAATAAAATATTATTTTCATAGATTATTGGTACATGGGCAGATTTTGTGGTTCTGTGTAAGTGGATATATAGAAATCATTCGTTCATGAATTATACTTTAGTTCAGATCTTAAAGAAAGTTGTAGCCGGTTCATTCTGCGGTGGTAGAATAATTACCACTAGTTAAATTTCAGAGTCTACGAGCAACAAATATATATAGTTAATCGAAACTACTATCTACATGTTTGTAGACAGTAGATTTTGTTTTCTATTTTCCGTAGATCAAAAATGAAATTGTATTCTACTGATATTTAGTCAACCAAATTATTTTTCATATGATCTGTTTTTTGTTTATGTACATTTTATATAATTTTTTATTTTTTCTGACTGTTATAATAATTGATATGAATTTTTAAGGTTGACAAGAGGCATCTGAGTCTAAAAAAATTTAAAAAAATAATGACAAATGGACAAATTGTTATGTATTGGCAATTTTTTCTATTATTAATCAAAAGTGAACTCTAAGGGGGGTGTATTGAATCATGGATTTTAAAAGTTTAAGTGGATTTGGAAAAATATTGGAGTTTGAAGAGATTTGGACTAAATCTCATTTATATGGATGATTTAAAAAGAGAAAAAAGATTTTGGGTGAGATTTTCTCTTAAATTTCAGAGTACTTATTAGCAAAAAAAAAACATTTCAGAGTACTCTAGATCATTTGATATTATTAATCTATGTTGTTTCATTATTTTTTGAACAAATGACACATCGTTTACAAGACACGAGTTTGCTCCGTATCGTAACTCTCGCAAAGGGAAAACGAGGAAGACAATGTGGTTCATCAGATCATTGATAATGGAACTAACTGAATTTGCTCCTTACGAGAGAAAACCATTGAGGCTTCTCAAAGTTGGTAAAGAAAGAGGGCTCTTAAGGTTGCTAAGAGGAAGAGGGAGGATATGTCTAGTGTTCATGAGGTCTGGTGGAGGTGCTACTACTGAGAAGAAGAACTTCTGAACAAGTTACGGTTACACAGCTCCCACAACTGATTCATCTCATACCGAAACTCCTTCTCCCCAAGCTTACACTCACTCAAGTGCTTCACTGCAAGTGCTGAGCCATCAAGAAAAATCAGCTTATACGTTGTTCCTGTTTTAGTTGTAAAGATAATGTTCTCAGAGCTGAAACCATTAGTTGCAGCCATCAAGTCCCCAAGCTTAACCTTAACCAAAGGCTTCTTAAACAAAGAGACTTGCGCTACCATATGGCTAAGTCTCTGCGCTAAGATATTAACTCCTTCGTTTTTAACTACTCTCTTTCTCGTATATACCATCAAACTCCAAACACACCAGCTGCAATATCAAAAAAAAGAAAAAAAAATTGATTCTCAGATCGTACCAAAGAGTTCATGAACCTACACTCAGCTAAACTAGGAGGAATCTCACCATCCAATTCATTATTAAACAGATCAAGGGACATCAAGAACGGTTACCAAGTACATAGCTTTGGAGGAATGTTACCAGACTATTGATTGCTAGATCGATCAAGCTTTTGTAAGCTACCATAATATTGAAAAGACTCTGGGATCCGACCAGATAAACCCATGTCTTAAAGCACGAGATTGATGACTATGTTCTCTTGATTGTTCCAACAAGACGCGCCGCCGAAATTTCATAATTTGAGAACTCTCTGAGGGTCGGTGAGAGAGGAATCAGGTCTGGATTCCTCGTAGGCATCTTATGTCATCTTCATCAGTAGCCATGGCGGGAGAAAAGCAGAGGAAGAAGAAGATGAACAGAGTAGCAATAATTGATAAAATGGAGAAGCTTTATGGGGTTTGAGATGATCTCCATGGATGAAGTGATCAGAGGTTATCTGGGTTTGGATTGAAATTAAAGTTTTGTATCTGCCAATGAAGTTGCAGAGAGACAATAAGTCTGCCATCAGTTGTCTTTTGTAAATATTTTCTTGTTCGTCTTTGGATAGATGTCGTGTTATTTTTATTTAGAAGTCTCTCCAAATAACACATGTAGAAGTAGGAGTTTCACAGCGACATTTTTAACTAAAAATGAACTCAAAGTATCCCCAAATCCCATTCATAGCTTTTTTATCAAAATAATGTTTACCTTTCAATAACATTGGATTTGATATAAGTTTTGTAAATGGTTAATTGAATAACAGGAGATTTGTGAGTGTTTCTAATGATTTTAGACAAATTTCATGTTTAATAACAGGTGATTTGAAAATATTTTTTAAAATCCTTAGTTGAATAACAGGAGATTTTAAAACAACTCTAAAACCTTTTAAAATCATAGTTTCAATACACCCCCCTAAGTCAAATTTCAGGACTTGGATCTTCGTGATTTGATTTGTGTGACTTGAAGAATAGTTTTTTTAGTAAAACTATCAATTCTGGAAGAACTAACCACGTTAACAAGGGTTCTCGGGTTGGGTTGAGACTGGGTAGCTAAGTCCATTACAAAGAGGATGGTTGTTTGTAGTTTTTGAAATGGTTTTTGGTTTTTTGTTTTTGAAAAACTATTTTATTATCCAATTAGAATTATGGAAAATAGATTTCTTAGAATTTTTTTTTTAAAAACTAGTTTTTGAAATAACGGTTCGTGGAAATACCGTGGTCTATTGATCAAGGTTTAAAGGCTTCTGTATCCATGTCTGGGGTTCGAATCTCAGGCAACATAATTTCTACAGGAGGATTTCAATTTCCGGAAAAGGCAAATTATGCAGAAGATTAGAGAAAAAAGCTTACAAGAGAATTTTCAGTATGGTGCAAGAACTACTGTCAGGAATTGATTTCATAGGACGATTCAGGATGATGGAGTCAAGTGTAAATTCTCACAAGACATGTATTATTGTCGGCTCTAATATCATCTATGCAATGTTTTTCAGAATTTGTAATAACATAATTAACGAGACAAAAAATAACTGTTCAATTTGTAAAAAAACCAAAATATAGATTATATTAGTTTTACGGAAGAAGTTGGCGTTGGCTTTTGTATATTTTTATTTTTAGAAATTTTTAAATTTTAGTGACAACTCCTTCATTCTTATTGTATGATTATATTTCTTCCATTTACGTTCGCAAGAATCTACTCACCATTAAAATCTATAAACTTTATTAAAATAAAATAGTAAAAATTCCAAAGTCTAACAACGAAAGAGCAACAATATTTTAAATTGATTGATTGCTTGCTATCATACTAAATTTATATGACGTGGTTATGTTTTGTTAAATTTTACACATATAATATTTTTTTATTTTTGTCATCATAATATTTTTTATAGTTAACCGTTAATGAATTATATTTGCACATTTTACTTAAAGTTTTATATATAGGTATTTCTGCAAATATCATATGTACACATTTCTAATTTAAAGTATATATATATATATATATATATAAATGTATGTTTAAGCATAAAACTATTTTTGTAGTATATGTTTAAACATAGAATTATATTATTTCGTATTTGCTGTTTTTTATTTTAAAATAAGCATGTGTATTTTGGTAATAATATTTTATATTTTATTATTTACCAAATAAATATTTTACTATTAATAAAATGAAAATTAAACTTATTAATAACAAAATATCTATTCTATAACTAAAAGCAAAAAAATCAAAACTAGAAACAAAAATCTAAAATCATCATTCATGTTTTTCCAAAAACTAAAATCTAGTGCAAAATCATCACCTAAGTTTTACTTTCTTTTTAGAAAAAAAAAAAAAACTTGCTGAGCAAGATTTTTTGTGGAGTAATACGTGTGACAGTAGATGTTTCCCGGATCAAATAAATTAATAATCAAAACCCTAACTCCTCGGCACCAGCTCTCTTGGACCATGTCTCTCCTCCGCCGCGTAGTAAAAAATCCGACCGTATCAAAGGTTTCTAAGTTGTACGTACCTTACCCAGTGGGAAGAGACCCATCGTCACTCCCAAAAATAGATCCAAACAGCCATAACTGCATTGATAACCGCCCAATTTCTCTGCGCTACAGAGTATCGGCAATGATCGAGATGTCTAATCTCGACGAAGCCGCGAGTATCTCGCGCCTGGCTGTCTCTGAAGAATTACGTGCGAACAGAGACACTGTCTTCATCTGCAATTCCGTAATCGGAGCCATGTGCGAAGCCAAACGGTACGACGAAGCCCTCTCTATGTTCAATTACTTTTTCAACGAATGTCAAACCGTTCCAAACACGCTCTCTTGCAATCTCATCATGAAAGCACACTGCGACCAAGGTTGTGTCGACAAGGCTCTTGAGCTTTACCGTCACCTAGTCCTGGACGGACGCTCGTCTCCAGGGATGGAGACTTACGTGATACTCACGAAAGCCTTGGTTGATGCCAAAAGACTCGACGAAGCTTGTGATTTAGTGAGATCCATGGGGCGTTGTTATTTCATGGTCTACGACATCCTCATTCGCGGGTTTTTGGATGTAGGGAGATTCGTAGAGGCTAGCCAAATCTTCGAGGAACTGAAAGGATCACCTAACAACAGTAAACTCCCATGGAGAGACTATCACAAGGCAATTGCACTCTTTCAGGTTTCTTTTATTGAGTATTGGTTCAAGCAAGGCAAAGATGAGGAAGCTCGGGAGATTTGGGCGGTTTTGGATATGGCTGAACTACTGAACCCCATTGTTGGAAACAGGGTTTTGAAACTTCTTGTGGAGCACGGTAAGAAAACAGAGGCTTGGGAACTGTTCGAATTGATTAAAGGAATCTGCGATTCCGAGACTGTCGGCATAATGTTGAAGTCTTTTAGTGAAAAGACTATTATCCCTTTCAAATGTGTCGGGAAGACGTGTTATAGGACCATCATTGCTTGTCTCTGCGAACAAGGAAAAATGTCCGAGGCAGAGACATTCTTTGCTGTCATGTGTTACGACCTTGATAACATAGACGACGAATTGATGGCGTTGGGACCTGATGTCTCAACATTCAGAGCAATGATCAATGGATATGTTAAGGTTGGGAGACTCGATGATGCCATGAAGATGTTGGACAAGATGAAGATTTTAAATTTAAGAAAGCTTGCTATTCATCGAGCCAGCTAAAAAGAAAATTTGCATTCCTTTTTTTTTTTAAGACAATTATATTTTATTTTATTTAGTCATCCTTGACTTTTCTCACATCTCAACTCATCTTTCAGTTTTGCTATGCTTTTTTCCTCTTCTTTTTTTGTCTACGTAAACAACCATTCATTGACAAATCAAAATAATTACTCTTAACAAAAGTGAGTTTACAAGTGAAACTAACATCAACTTTTAACTATAAGAATCATGTCACGAATGTAGCCAGGAAGGATCAAATGAATAGAGATATAATATTAAAGCAACGAACGTCAAAGAGAAGTCTCTGAAACTTGCAGCGAAATAAAGAAAACGAGAGAATCAATGTTAGGTCAGAACTCAACCACGGATTTGAGCTTGAGTAGAGGCAGCAATTTGCTCAGCCCCAATATTAAAGTTTGCTAATAATATCTAGAATTAGATTCGGACATTAATTATGTATTTAAAAAAAGTTTCTCTTTTTTCTTTTAACTTGCTGAGCAAGATTTTGGTGGAGTCCCTGTTATTATTAATATATATATATATGTATTAGTGCCGTCGTCCAAAGCCCTAACCTGCTGAGGACGTAATGTCTATGATACGCCGCGTGATACTTGGTCGGCGGCCATACAGGACGGCGGTGCCAAGAAGAGCCAAGGACGTAATGTCAAATCCAGATTGCCGACCAATCACTCTAGGTTTCAGAGTGTGGTACCTCATCGCCTCCGTTGGCGACCTAGACACGGCGGCGGAGTACGCTCGTTTGGCTGCATTCAGTAGAATAAAAGGGGAAGCGACGGAGAGTACATGTGAATTAATCATCCGAAGCATGTGTCTGCATAAAAGGCACAAGGACGCGTACGATCTCTACGATTTCTTCTTCAACAAGCATAAGCTTATACCCACCAACAACTGCTGCAACTGCATCATCGAGTCTCGTTTTCAACAAGGTCTTGTTGACGAAGCTCTTGATTTCCACCGATCCATCATATCCCGCGGTTACCCAAACGAGGATACTCTCAGGGTCTTGACCAAAGGGTTAGTTCAATGCGGTCGACTGGACCAAGCCAAAGCATTTCTTAAGGCCGAGAAATTCCCGTATAGCAACCGGCCTGATCACGTGGCGTTCAACAATCTGATTCAAGGGTTTTTGGACATTGGGAATTTGGACAAGGCCAATCTTGTCTTGGACGAGTTCAAACGGGCTTGGTCTGATTGGTCTGATTTTGCCCTTTCCTGGCATAAACCTAATTCTCTCTCTTTACAATATGAACAAAAGGTGGCTTTCCTCATGACGACATTCATGGAGTACTGGTTCAAGCAAGGTAAAGAGATGGAAGCTATGAAGTGCTACGAGCGTTGTGTGGTAGCAAACAAGCTCCCTGTTCGTTCAGACACTGGCAGCGCCCTTTTAAAAATTTTGCTCAAGTACGGTAAAAAAACTCATGCTTGGGCACTGTACCATGACATGTTTGATCAAAGTCAAAGTGGGATAAGTTGCCTACGCTTAGACTCTGGCACGGTTAAGAAAATGGTGGACGAGTGTTTTGATATTGGTCGGTGTAGCCAGGCAATCGAGACCTACAACAAGGCGAGAACCAATAACAAATTCTTAGATAACACATACATTATCACAAGGTGTTGCGAAAACGGCATGTTGTCGGAAGCAGAGTCTCTGTTTGCTGTTTCACTTGGTCGTGGTTTCGGCGGCGCTGACGTTGCCATTTTCAAAACAATGATCGCTTCATATCTCAATGCTGGTCGAGTCGATGATGCTTTAAAGACCTCCAACATGATGATTGATTCGAGTCTAATAGAGGTCTCCAAACTGTTTTGACTATGTTCTTCATCACCTGCTTGCTCTTTTTTTTTTTATTGTCCTTTATCTTGTTCTCAAGATATATATGTCTTGGATATTTTTTTGTATTCTTTCTTTAGTTGTTTTGGATCGTGAATCAACGTACGTATGATCCTCCATTTATTTTCTTCACTTTTAGCAACTAAAAACTAGAAATTCTACTGCAAAACTATAATCTCTTTATAACATCCACAGTCATTCATACATGTACCAAAATCGTCGTTGCAGCTTCTCATGTCATGTTGAAATAGATTTTTGATTCTTTACAAATGACTAAGGTTCAATGTTTTTTTTTAAAGTGTGTTGGTTCATAAAAATACAAGCCAACAAAAGGTGCCCTTACATTTAAGGTTCAGCTCTTTTTTATATAAAAAAGTGTGTTGGTTCATAAAAATACAAACCAAAAGTAAAATAGATAAATGAAATATTTTTTCTGTGGTTCTAATGGTAAAAACCATCATGTGACCCCATAATATCCCAAGTTCAAGCCCTTCTTAATGCATATTTATTTATTTTTTCAAAAAAAAAAAGTAAAATAAATGAATGAATGGATGAACTGTTTAACGTACTTTTTAACGGACTGGACTCTCCACGAAAGAAAGTGCAGGTTCTACGCGTTGACACTTCCTTTGCTGTGACTAGTGACTACCGAACACAAACTCAAGCTAAATTACATTCTTTCAATTACAAACTCAATACTACTAAAGCGCTGCTTCTAATGTATATCGACTGATTCGCGACGTACGTTGGACATGAACGGACCACACCACACGGGGTTGATTAGAGCGTGTCTCTTTTTTAACTGGCGCACAGTACAGAAACACCGATTCGCCGTCGGCACGGCACACATCACAAACAAAGCTTTTAGATTTTTTTTTAGTTTAAAATATTAATTTACGAGTCAAATGTTGTTTAAAGAGATGATGTCCAATCCTCACTCGCGTACGCCAAAAGCGATTCTGTTTGCGCGTGTTTGTCACGAATCACTTGTCTCACATAGATCTGGACATTTTAATCTGGATCCAAAGATCCGAACCGAAAATTTATAAATACCTTTTGGGTCTAATTTTGTTAGACAGGAATAACTGAAGAAAAGCTTCCTAGTCTCTCACATAGAAACACTTTGCTCAATATTGTAGCT
>NW_026615411.1:0-69227 GCF_000801105.2 Raphanus sativus | reverse complement strand
AATGTAATCAAAATAAAAATCTCTAAAGGATTGATAAACCTAGACGCTCCCCGGAGCATCTACCTTCATCCTCAAACTCACCCAAGTAGGAACGTGTCCTCACCGTCGCCTCCCATTGGTCGCACCACCACTGCATGTCTCATATGCGCCGGCTTCGCGATCCTTGACTGCGTGGTCCTGGTCCTCCGAACCCTCCGAATGCAGGACAAGGGTGCACACGGATTTCAGACCAGCAAGAATCGAGTCGAAGTTGAGCAACGAACTCACGGTCTTCCGACGTCACGTTTCAAGATCGCCAATCAAAGGTGATGTGGATTTCCGCAATGAAAACTCTTAGCCAAAAATTTCGATTTTCAACTCATAATCTTCCGCCCGCAAGATCGCTCCCCGCATCTTGCATGCTGGGGGGCTAACTGTGGGGTCAAAAACGGTTATCTCGAAATCAACGGCTAAGTCTATTTGTCATACGAAAGTATAAGGAAGAAACGGGAAGTGATCTAAGTTTGGATAGGCCGAACGACAAGGAATCCGCCTTGAAACTTCAAAGAGCCCGTTCTCTCAAACCGTGAGGACCCAGAGAACGATCAAGATATCAAATCGAAGCCCTCGTCGAGACGCACGTGCTGGTCCTGGCCGCCGGCGGCTAGCCCCCGTGCTGGTCCTGGCCGCCGGGCGGCTAAGCCCCCGTGCTGGTCCTTGCCGCCGGGAAACTTCAAAGAGCCCGTTCTCTCAAACCGTGAGGACCCAGAAAACGATCAACATATCAAATCGAAGCCCTCGTCGAGACGCACGTGCTGGTCGTAGCCGCCGGGCGGCTAGCCCCCGTGCTGGCCGTGGCCGCCGGCGGCTAGCGCCCGTGCTGGCCGTGGCCGCCGGGCGGCTAGCCCCGTGCTGGCCGTGGCCGCCGGCGGCTAGCGCCCGTGCTGGTCGTGGCCGCCGGGCGGCTAGCCCCGTGCTGGCCGTGGCCGCCGGCGGCTAGCGCCCGTGCTGGCCGTGGCCGCCGGGCGGCTAGCCCCGTGCTGGCCGTGGCCGCCGGCGGCTAGCGCCCGTGCTGGCCGTGGCCGCCGGGCGGCTAGCCCCGTGCTGGCCGTGGCCGCCGGCGGCTAGCGCCCGTGCTGGCCATGACCGCCGGGCGGCTAGCCCCGTGCTGGCTCGGGTCTTCGGATAACGATCTTCGGTACACGAATCCCAGTCCCCGGCAGTCTGAAGTTTGTACTTTGAGTTTTTCTCAAGTCCTCGCAGGACGAATCATCGAGATTCCGTGTACGAAACTCCAGTCCTTACTCCAATCAAAGACCGTCGGAAACACTTCGGAAACTCGTAAGGTATCAACCGGAAGGAAGATCTTAAATTCTTCGTACGAAACAGCGATGGTTATCTTAAGACACCACTCGTCTCAACTCTACGAATGAATGAAGAACTTCCGGAGAGATCGTAGAAAACCACGGAAGTCCTGGAAACGGCCCGAAAGGGACTAAACACGATCGGACAGTCCGTTTACGATTATCTGAGATAGATACGACGATTTACGTTTATCTTTGCATAGCGAGATAAATGCTAAATTTCCGGAAGGATAAATGTCAAGTTTCCCGAAGATAAATGTCAAGTTTCCCGATGAAAGCCGACGAAAATGGAAAGAAGCCCGCCTTGCGGCCCAGGAGGAGAATAGACCGTCATAAGAAGGAGTATATAAAGGAGCTTTGGGAGAGGAAGAAAGGCAGAGCGAAAATCATTAAGAGAGAGAGAAATCCGAGATTGGAGACCTAGAAAGCTCCTGTTAGGTTAAGAACTTAGAATTTAGGCGGTAGACTAGCAAGGTAGGACCTAGAACGTCCGGCCGCCTCTCGTTCTATTTTCATCTTGTCCGCAGGCTCCTGTCTCTCTCGGAAGGATCTAACAATCCTTTTACTTAGAGTTCCGCTCATAGAAACCCTAGGCGTTATTCTCGACACGCCCGTTTCTATGACAAACGCTCGTACTAGACGAACTCCGCCAGGCAGTTCGATCTCTTGTTCAAATCTTTCCAACTGAACTACGTCCGACTTGATCCTCGAAAGGGGTACGTAGGCAGCCTTTCTCAAGGTCCAGTCCCAACTCTTAACAAAACCCTTGTTGTACTTAGAGTTCCGCACATAGAAACCCTAGGCATTATTCTCGACATGCCCGTTTCTATGACTAACGCTCGTACTAGACGAACTCCGCCAGGCAGTTCGATCTCTTGTTCAAACAACTCCAACTGAACTACGTCCGACTTGATCCTCGAAAGGGGTACGTAGGCAGCCTTCCTTAAGGTCCAGTCTCAAATCTTAATAAAACATTTCCGCATTTATTTGATCACTTGTCGTTGGTTGTCGCAGAGAATCCGGACCTTCAGGGAAAGTTAGGTTTACTTAGCTTTCCTCCGATTTACTTACTTAAAATCGACAGTGCGAATTTCGGTTCCCACAGTTTGGCGCTAGAAGGAGGGGGGGTCGGATTCTCTTACTCAAAAACCTACGATTGGTAACAACAGCATGGCCACATCACCTGTCCGCAACATCGTGTCATTCGGGGACAGAGCAACGGCTGGTCAAGCCAAACCTCACGACGAACTCCTCGTTATCAGACTAACGATCCAGGACATCGACGTAGCAAGAATATTGGTCGACACCGGATGCTTGACAAATATTATATATAAGAACGCTCTCGAGAGGATGGGAATCGACCTAAGCGCTATCACGGACGATCCAACCCAATAATCGGACTCTCAGGAAACATCACAATGACCCTCGGCTCAGTCGATCTCTCGGTCAGAGCCGGGAGCGTCACGAAGATGGTGGAGTTTTTGGTAGTCGACGGTCCAGCAGCATATAACGCGATCGTCGGGACTCCGTGGTTAAATTCCTTGCGAGCAATCCCCTCGACTTTCCATCTGTGCCTCAAATTTCCGACCCTCCTCAGAGTTGAAACAATACAAGGAGATCGTAAAGCGCCGCAAGTCTGCTTGGCCGCTGGGTTAAAACGAAAAAACTCTGAGTCCGAAACTAACCCAAAAAAGCAAGCAACTCACGAACCAGCATCGCAGGACCCTCCAGAAATCTTCTGGCAGTCGCAAAGAGCTGAGGTCCTGGAAGGAAAACGTGAGCCCACTTGCGAACCAGTAATTTCGGTCTGCCTCGACGAGACTAACCCAGAGCGGTGCGTGGAGATTGGAGCCAATCTCCGCAATCTATTGAAAGCAGAACTCACCGCATGTCTCAAGAAGAACCTTAAATGGCAAGTGTGCGTCGACTTTACTGATCTCAACAAAGCATGCCCGAAGGATTGTTTTCCGCTTCCGCACATCGACCGTCTGGTCGAGACAACCGCAGGAAACAAACTCCTATCGTCCATGGACACAACCCCCCTCGTTTGGGATTATCTAAGAAAGACTTCGGTAAAATTCATAAAAAGACTTGGTAATGGAGACGGATTCCTGCCTGCCGTATAAAACGGCTATGGTTAGCTTGAACACCAGTTGCCTTAACTATACGGGGAATTGAAACCTTTCGGAAAAACCAGCGTCACATCGACGGCTTTTTCTAAAGAAAAATCGTAAAAACGTCTAAGGCCCAAGACAGCCCAAAAGGGGCCCGAATCACGGCTAAACGACCCACATACGATTTTAGGAAGGATCGAGCCCAAAGCTGATATGACGGTCTGATTACCAAGTAGAGTTTCGACTGAAAATGCTTTTTAGAATTTCTCCTGGAAATCGCGGAGAAACCCCAAACTACTCATGAAACAGAAAGCACGACTGATCGGGTTACCAATCAGCGTTTCTAATGATAAAATTCGATAACATTTTACGGAACACCTTTCGTAAAATAAATTCTCGAAAATATTTCACGAGACAGCTTTTGCATGATTAAACTCGACAACATTTTACAAAACAGTTTCCGTAAAATTAACTCGACAACATTTTGTGAAATAACTCTCGTAAAATAAAAGGTCAACAACGTTCTAAGAAACATTTTCTACACAAGGAAAAACCTACGGAAAACAAACAAGAACGCAAAAACACGCACAAGTCGAAGGAACCGAGCAGCCGACTCCGGTCGTGGCCGTGGCCGCCGGGCGGCTAGCCCCGTGCTGGCCGTGGCCGCCGGCGGCTAGCGCCCGTGCTGGCCGTGGCCGCCGGGCGGCTAGCCCCGTGCTGGCCATGGCCGCCGGCGGCTAGCGCCCGTGCTGGCCGTGGCCGCCGGGCGGCTAGCCCCGCACTGGCCGTGGCCGCCGGCGGCTAGCGCCCGTGCTGGCCGTGGTCGCCGGGCGGCTAGCCCCGTGCTGGCTCGGGCCGTCGGACGGCTAGTCTTCGTGCGTAAGTTCTAGGCCCCCGGGTCGTCAGAAATCCGTGTTTTGCGACTTTCCGAGATCCCGCAAACAAAACTCCTTCTCTTGCTCCAAGATTTCGAAGAATCCATAAGACGTCAACGGACAGGAAACTTCGTATAAAACGGTGATGGTTATCTTAAAACACCATTTCCCTCGGCAATGGATCGAAGATCTTCCGAAAGACTCGACATCCAAGTGTTGGCTAGCCCCCGTGCTGCCTCTAGGCGCCGGACGACTAGCGCACCCGTACTGCGCTGGTTATCGGGCGACACAACATTCGTCAAGCACGGCAAATCCTCGCAAAACTATTCCGACGATAGTCCAATCCAATACTTTGCACCTTTCGTAAAATAATCCTAGACAATACTTCACGAGACAGCTTCTGCGCGACTAAACTCGACAACATTTTACGAAACAGTTTCTGTAAAATTAACTCGACAACATTTTGTTGAAAAACTCTCGTAAAGTAAAAGCTCGGCAATATTTTACGAAATATCATTCGTAAAGAAAAACAATATCATAAGCTTCTTGACCTGACCAGTTCACTCATAGCTTGACGAAATATCAAGTCTCACTCAAGTGACGTCTTGCCAATCATTTTCGCTTGTCCGCCCACCTTAGCCTTCTTCGAGTTTCGCCTACTTCTCCTCCCTTTGCTTCAACGATTCTGCACTATTCCTTCGGGTACATGGTCGATTTAACCAGCAGTACGAGGAAACGAGGATATGAACTTAGGCGAAGACCTTTGACAATAAAACGTTAGAAGACAAAGAGGAACGGACATGAGGCAATCTCGAGTAATCAATGAGACTAAGGTATGTCCGACTTAGAAAATTTTATCATAGGAAAGGGATGGGAACGTCTTGTAAACCGCCGTAAAATTTAGGGAACTTAGGACCTAGGTGGAAAGTCTAGCTAGCTAAGTCTTAGGCATTTTCTTCCAGTTTCGTTCTATTGTTCCTTGACTGTTTAGGCATAACGCGCAAACCGATCTAATCTCTCGAAAAACCGAGAAACGATCGCCGCGCATCCTTGGCATACTCTTTCCGCTTCCGTGAGACTAATGGCACGACGGAGAGCTACAAAATTAACGAAATAACCTTCGGTAAAACTTCATGAGTAACCCGAAGCAACTTTCGCCAAAAAAACGAAACCTAAAGTGGAAAATCGTTTCGAAAAGCCATCACCCATAACTTGGAAAACTCCTCTATGATTGGCATGTCTATCTCGACGAACTCTATTCGGCCCTCGGCCAACTACGTCTTTCCATAAAGCCCGAACATGCACTCGACATCGCCATTAAGGACAATCGTCAACTAAACACGATCTTAACGGTAACACAAAGGGTCATGGACTGGTCTTTTACCAACGACTTCCTTGGCTAAACGGCTGAAGTCAGCCTCCATGCCGATCCACAATACTTAGCGACCACCGCTCCAACCGTGTAACGGCTAAAAAAGACAATCCACGATTTGTCGTAAAACGCCAAACGGATATTATGCAAGCAGTTTGTCGTATAACCCAAAATCGGAAATCATACGATAACGAAACTTGATCCTAACAACCAAATGGTTAAACGGAAGATCTTAAACTTATCATCAAATCGATTAAGTTCTATACGCCCCATAAAACGCGGCACGAAAAGAAACGCTCGTAGCAAAGCTCCCAGAGCTATACGAGTCATTCTTACAAAAACAAATCTCAGAAGGCCAACACTTCACGAAACATAGTGAAGTTAGACGCTTCCCCCCCCCCGGTAAAATTTACGCGACCCTTCGGTCCTAAATCCTCAACACAATTCGCCAACTACTAAACGGCTGCGACAACGGATCCAGTATCCATGAAACGATTATCACATCCAGACACATGTCTCTCATCGCTTACACCTAAAATCGCTCTCTAAAAAGTAGCATACGGACCAAGCGACAAAATCACAATCCGAAGTGACTACTCGGATTCTATCCTTAACACTTGACGAAAGTATAAATCAAATCATAAGCGAAAGCCCATAATCCTCTTATGGCATGAGAAAAATAAAATCACAGCACTGCGAGACGTCGCTTCGTGCTCGGATAAACATTTTTCGATAACAAATTCATACGCCTTCAAAACGGCATCATTTCGTTGTTGCTGATCACAACAAACGAACTCTAACGTCCTAAACAGACAAGCCACCTAAGGGTAGGCTCTTTTACATCCGACAAGGATCCCATAGCGCGCTATACAAAAAATCCAAATTTGGTTCAGCACTTCGTAAAGGAAGTAGCTCGATTCGTGCCCAGACAAATCATATAAGCCGATACCACTTCGCGGATTTTTAAAACGGTACGAATCAGGTTAAAATCACAAACAGGCAAAACGAAAGCCGATTTGTCATCGCACAGCCTCAGTCTGAGAGTAAACCTAGGTCTTGCCCTAAACCCAGCCTTGCTGGTATCTTAACATCTCATAGGCAAAGCGTCAACGACGCGAGATCCCAAAACTTGTCTCTTCACTCAAGTCTGAACGTTTTCACGAATTTTTGCGTAAATCGTAAACCGCAGGAAAATCTCGCTTTGTACAAACTACGGATACGGTGATCGTCAGGGAGGCAGGAATGAGACGACAACTCACACCCTGCCCCTCTAACTTCGACAAACAGAAGTTCTAAACGCAAAATATTTTATAAATGCATACCGCGAATTCAATACAACGCCCTAAAAAGGGCAGGGACTCAAAGCCACCAACGGCCAGTCCCGAAATCATACATAATGGCCAACCAACGGCCGAAATGTAATCAAAATAAAAATCTCTAAAGGGATTGATAAACCTAGACGCTCCCCGGAGCATCACCTTCATCCTCAAAACTCACCCAAAGTAGGAACGGTCTCACCGTCGCCTCCATTGGTCGCACCACCACTGCATGTCTCATATGCGCCGGCTTCGCGATCCTTGACTGCGTGGTCCTGGTCCTCCGAACCCTCCGAATGCAGGACAAGGGTGCACACGGATTTCAGACCAGCAAGAATCGAGTCGAAGTTGAGCAACGAACTCACGGTCTTCCCGACGTCACGTTCAAGATCGCCAATCAAAGGTGATGTGGATTTCCGCAATGAAATACTCTTAGCCAAAAAGTATTTTCAACATTCCGCGTTCAAGATCGCTCCCGCATCTTGCATGCTGGGGGGCTAACTGTTGGGGTCAAAAACGGTTATCTCGAAATCAACGGCTAAGTCTATTTGTCATACGAAAGTATAAGGAAGAAACGGGAAGTGATCTAAGTTTGGATAGGCCGAACGACAAGGAATCCGCCTTGAAACTTCAAAGAGCCCGTTCTCTCAAACCGTGAGGACCCAGAGAACGATCAAGATATCAAATCGAAGCCCTCGTCGAGACGCACGTGCTGGTCC
Source organism: Raphanus sativus (assembly GCF_000801105.2). NCBI lineage: Eukaryota > Viridiplantae > Streptophyta > Magnoliopsida > Brassicales > Brassicaceae > Raphanus > Raphanus sativus. Next base: position 61,488 of record NW_026615411.1, on the reverse strand, counting down.
TGGCCGCCGGCGGCTAGCCCCCGTGCTGGTCCTGGCCGCCGGGCGGCTAAGCCCCCGTGCTGGTCCTTGCCGCCGGGAAACTTCAAAGAGCCCGTTCTCTCAAACCGTGAGGACCCAGAAAACGATCAACATATCAAATCGAAGCCCTCGTCGAGACGCACGTGCTGGTCGTAGCCGCCGGGCGGCTAGCCCCCGTGCTGGCCGTGGCCGCCGGCGGCTAGCGCCCGTGCTGGCCGTGGCCGCCGGGCGGCTAGCCCCGTGCTGGCCGTGGCCGCCGGCGGCTAGCGCCCGTGCTGGTCGTGGCCGCCGGGCGGCTAGCCCCGTGCTGGCCGTGGCCGCCGGCGGCTAGCGCCCGTGCTGGCCGTGGCCGCCGGGCGGCTAGCCCCGTGCTGGCCGTGGCCGCCGGCGGCTAGCGCCCGTGCTGGCCGTGGCCGCGGGCGGCTAGCCCCGTGCTGGCCGTGGCCGCCGGCGGCTAGCGCCCGTGCTGGCCATGACCGCCGGGCGGCTAGCCCCGTGCTGGCTCGGGTCTTCGGATAACGATCTTCGGTACACGAATCCCAGTCCCCGGCAGTCTGAAGTTTGTACTTTGAGTTTTTCTCAAGTCCTCGCAGGACGAATCATCGAGATTCCGTGTACGAAACTCCAGTCCTTACTCCAATCAAAGACCGTCGGAAACACTTCGGAAACTCGTAAGGTATCAACCGGAAGGAAGATCTTAAATTCTTCGTACGAAACAGCGATGGTTATCTTAAGACACCACTCGTCTCAACTCTACGAATGAATGAAGAACTCCCGGAGAGATCGTAGAAAACCACGGAAGTCCTGGAAACGGCCCGAAAGGGACTAAACACGATCGGACAGTCCGTTTACGATTATCTGAGATAGATGCGACGATTTACGTTTATCTTTGCATAGCGAGATAAATGCTAAATTTCCGGAAGGATAAATGTCAAGTTTCCCGAAGATAAATGTCAAGTTTCCCGATGAAAGCCGACGAAAATGGAAAGAAGCCCGCCTTGCGGCCCAGGAGGAGAATAGACCGTCATAAGAAGGAGTATATAAAGGAGCTTTGGGAGAGGAAGAAAGGCAGAGCGAAAATCATTAAGAGAGAGAGAAATCCGAGATTGGAGACCTAGAAAGCTCCTGTTAGGTTAAGAACTTAGAATTTAGGCGGTAGACTAGCAAGGTAGGACCTAGAACGTCCGGCCGCCTCTCGTTCTATTTTCATCTTGTCCGCAGGCTCCTGTCTCTCTCGGAAGGATCTAACAATCTTTTACTTAGAGTTCCGCTCATAGAAACCCTAGGCGTTATTCTCGACACGCCCGTTTCTATGACAAACGCTCGTACTAGACGAACTCCGCCAGGCAGTTCGATCTCTTGTTCAAATCTTTCCAACTGAACTACGTCCGACTTGATCCTCGAAAGGGGTACGTAGGCAGCCTTTCTCAAGGTCCAGTCCCAACTCTTAACAAAACCCTTGTTGTACTTAGAGTTCCGCACATAGAAACCCTAGGCATTATTCTCGACATGCCCGTTTCTATGACTAACGCTCGTACTAGACGAACTCCGCCAGGCAGTTCGATCTCTTGTTCAAACAACTCCAACTGAACTACGTCCGACTTTGGTGCAGCCCTGGGTATGGCTGTCTCTCCCTGGATCTCTTGTAGGTGGGTAAAAGCTTTGATGATGAATATGGTCTTCTTTTCAGAGCTATGGATGCTCTAAAGATTTTTTTTTCTGCTCCACAGACACAGGATCACCCTGCTTGGTGTCTAGGATGGATCACAGAGATAATCCTTGCAAACAGAGATCAAGACTCGATCTGTATCAAGGCTTGTGGATTGATGTGGGACACAAGAGAGATGGCTCGCCTCCTGATACTCCAAGGCTTCTGGTCTGGATATGACACACCAAATCAGAAAACCCAAGCTGGATGTTACACACCAGCAGAATTGAGAGAAACTCAATCAAAACAAGAAGATGAAAAATATGTCGATTTATTTCAAAGAAAGCTGCGTACAAAGTAAATAAAGAAAACTCCAGCAACCCTAATCCTAAACCAAATGGTTTAGTTTAATTCTAATTCCTAGCCAATTGAAATTGGTTAACTTTAAAAATCCTAATTGACTTGGTTTAATTTTAAATAAAGCCCAACTAACTAAAACCCATTACATTGCAATTAATTAAACCAACAAGCTGGTTTATCTTGAATCTCTCCACCTGGGCTACTACCCACGTTTTTGGCTAAGTGTTGGAGACCCTCCTCTTGTGTTCTCAGCTTTGAACGAGTTACTGGTACACTCCACAAGTCTGGCCCTTTCTCTGCTCAAGTCTGCTCTTCCTGCTCAAGTCTAGCTCTTCTCTGGTCAAGTCTGGCTCTTCTCTTCTCATGTGTAACTCCTCCTCATCAGACCTCACTTAGCTCTCCAATGTCTCTACTCATGGCTACACCATCCCCTCCTCCTTTAAAAGGATTTGACCTCAAATCCAAAACTTGTAAACAAATAGATCCATGATCATCTCCTGGATCAAATACCCAACACTGCCATCCTTTCCATTCCTCAGCCTAGCCTCATAAGAACCCAGCAAGGCTCGTTTGTGATCTCTGCAAGAACCCTTTGGAGAGTCTGGTGGTCGTGTGAAATAATCACCATAGTTCCACTTAAGCTTTGGTCTGTTTCTTAGCATGTATAACAAGTTGTTCTGGCCTGAGATGATGTATCCAAGTTTGCAAGTCATTGTCTACAGAATATAGCCACGCCTTTCTCTCCTTATCCTTGCCAAAGGCAGCTTGTTTGGACCACACCATCCTCTCTCCCTCAAAAAGATTTGACCACAAATCTTGTTCTTCAAAAGTGAATGAATTTTGTAAATCAAGCTTGAAGGCTGCTGCTTTCTGTTTCCAGAATTTTGTGACTTTCTCTAAACACACATAAGCTTCCTCCAGGTTCAAAAACAACTTGTTGCAGACCCTGGACAACTCTCAGATGCTCCACTAAATTGAACTGAAGACATCCCACAGATCTGATTAGTAAATCACAAGATAATGTCTTAAAGTTATCACCTTGCTCAACTATTGAAAACACCACTTCAAGGGGCTTTAGGTGACCCTCCAAGAGCTCCATCTTCTTGTTTTGTTTTGGTGAGGCACGTGGTCACACTGAACATGTGCATCCTCCTCTTGTTCCAACTGATCAGACAAGCTATGTTCTTGACAATGAATAAAAACAAATTCTGGTTCAGTTTGTTTGCCCTCTCCTTTGGCTGTGATTGATGACTCCTCTTTAGTAGGTTTAAGACTTCCTTCAAAGCCTTTGTTAAGGGACTTATCCAACACCAATTTCATCTTCTCAGCCTGTTCTGGTCGTGGCTGAACATCAAGTTGTTTAGTTTCTTCATGCAGCTTTAGATCAGTAGGTTTCCTTCTCTTACTATCTGGTCTTGTTGGTTCAATTACTATCAAACCCTGGAAAGCTTGAAGCAAGTTTTGTCTCAGGTCTTCTTGGAATTTTGGCTGTGAAATAATCATGTTGTGCCCTCCTGTTTGCTTCCTGGACAAGTTGATACTCTCTCTCAAGCTCAGCCTGCTCCTTGATTCTTCTCATCTCTTGCCAATACTCTCTTTTTTGCTTTGAGTACAGCTCTCTCCCTAAGTTTTCTGATCCTCTCACTAGAAGACATTGTAGATCTGATGGTAACTGATAGATCTCGCGCTCTCAGATGAAAAATTCAAACCCTAACCTTCAAGAGGCTCTGATACCACTTGGTGCAACCCTGGAATGGCTGTCTCTCCCTGGATCTCTTGTAGGTGGGTTAAAGCTTTGATAATCCTTGCAAACAGAGAATCAAAGACTCAATCTGCTTCAAGGCGTGTGGATAGATGATAGATTTGATTGATGAACTTTGCTAAAGAGCTATGGATGGCTCAGAAGCTGTTTTGCTACTCAAAGACACAAGATCACCTTGTATTGTCTAAGATGGGTTCACTAGGAATTCCTTCCCTTAGTGAGATCAATGTTTCTTGAGCTGAACAGAGAAAGCTAGAGACTTTGAAACAACTTGTATGAAAAGGTTTTAGATTAAAAGTTGAATGAAAAACAAAGCAGGCTGCTTGCACAGTCTTAAAGAAATCGACAGCAGGACCTAAGAATAAACCAAGATGGTTTAATCCCAATCCTAAATCTAATTACCCACGAAATGGGATCAATTTAAAATCATAATCCTACCCAAACTTGGTTTACTAATCCTAATTGCTTCTGGTTTAAATTAAATGAAAGCCAATAACCAGAAACATTACAATTTAATTAAATTGAACCAACAGGCTGGTTTGTCTTGGTTATCTCCTGGAACTCTCAGCCACGTTTTTGACTAAGTGTAAGAGCCTCCTCTCTTGTGCTTTCAGCCTTGATCTAGTCACTGGTCCAATCCACACACTTGTTGGCTCTCCTGGTGTCTCTCTCTGGTTCTGGTTCTGGTCTTGGTTCTCCTCATCAGTAGCTCCTCATCAGTGTCACTCAGCTTCTTTCCTCAAGGTCTCTGGTCATGGCTACACCAGACTTGATCCTCGAAAAGGGTACGTAGGCAGCCTTCCTTAAGGTCCAGTCTCAAATCTTAATAAAACATTTCCGCATTTTATTTGATCACTTGTCGTTGGTTGTCGCAGAGAATCCGGACCCTTCAGGGAAAGTTAGGTTTACTTAGCTTTCCTCCGATTTACTTACTTAAAATCGACAGTGCGAATTTCGGTTCCCACAACATGGTCTTCTTTGGGTGAATCAGCTAGAATTATGGGTGGTGGCTCAGCAAGCTATCTAAGATAGCTTGGACTGCAAGTGCAAAGCCTTGCTTAAGCCTTCTTTGCTTGGATCGAGTCATGGGTCCTTCAGATGCCTTGGAATGGTTATGGTGTCCTGGTTATGGTTGATGACCTCATCATTCCCTCCCCCTTGAGAAGGTTTTGACCTCAAAACTGAATCATCTGCAAGATAAGGGGTTAAATCCGCAACATTAAAAGTATGAGAAATGTTAAACTCATTAGGCAACTCCAAAAGGTAAGCATTATCATTGATCCTTTCTAGCACACGGAATGGACCATCTCCCCTAGGAGCTAGCTTAGAACTCCTTTTCTGTGGGAACCTCTCCTGCCTCATGTGGATCCACACCCACTCTCCTGGTTCAAAGATCATGGGCTTGCGCCTCTTATCAGCATTCTTCTTGTACTCCTCAGTCTTCTTGATAACATTTTCCTTAGCTTGCTGGTGTATCTTCTTGATTGCCTCTCCTCTCTTTAAGCCATCCTGATTAATTTGCTCAACTTGTGGAATTGGCTTAAGATCCAAAGGGGTTAGTGGATTAAATCCATAAACAACTTTAAAAGGAGACATCTTAGTAGCAGAATGTGTAGCATGGTTATAAGCAAATTCAATCAATGGAAGGCAATCTAACCAAGTACTGAAATTGCGACCAAGAGTAACTCTAAGTAAAGTAGATAGGGTTCGGTTTACCACTTCAGTTTGTCCATCCGTTTGAGGATGACAAGTTGTTGAGAAGAGTAGCTTGGTACCTAGCTTCTTCCACAAGGTTCTCCAGAAATGACTCAAGAACTTGGTATCTCTATCAGATACAATGGTCCTTGGTATCCCATGTAAACGCACCACTTCTTTAAAGAACAAGTCAGCGGTTTGAGATGCATCATGGGTCTTGTCACATGGTATGAAGTGAGCCATCTTAGAGAATCGGTCCACCACTACAAAGATTGAATCTTTGTGTCTTATCTTGGGCAAACCTAAGACAAAATCCATAGAAATATCCTCCCAAGGAGCATTAGGAATAGGTAAAGGTAGGTATAAACCGTGAGGATGTGACCTGGACTTGGCTTTGTGGCAAGGAACACATCTTGCACAATGTCTCTCAACGTCTCTCTTGAGATGTGGCCAGAAGAAGTGATCAGTAACAATAGCCAAAGTCTTGTCTACTCTGAAATGACCCATAAGACCTCCACCGTGTGCTTCTTGAAGTATAAGGTCTCTCATGGAACTTTGGGGAATGCACAAACGCTTGTCTCTAAATAGAAACCCTTCATGCAAATGATAAGAATGGAAAGCCCCTTTTCCACAATTCTGGTATGCTTCTTTCAGCTCCGGGTCATCTTTGTATAGCTCCTTAATGTGCTCAAACCCTAGCACCTTAGCATCCATAGTGGTGATCAAAGCATGTCTTCTTGATAAGGCATCAGCTACCACGTTTTCCTTCCCCTTCTTGTACTTGATCACGTAGGGAAATGTCTCAATGAATTCCAACCACTTAGCATGCCTCCTCTTGAGTGAAGTCTGGCCCCTTAGGTGTTTGAGAGTCTCATGATCAGTGTGAATAATGAACTCCTTAGACCTTAGGTAATGTTGCCAAGTCTCCAAAGCTCTAACCAAAGCGTAAAGCTCTTTGTCATAATTGGGGTAGTTGAGAGTGGCTCCACTTAGTTTCTCATCAAAGAAGGCTACTGGTTTCTTCCTCTGATGAAGCACGGCTCCTATACCCACTCCGGATGCATCACACTCTACCTCAAACATCTCGTCAAAGTCAGGTAGAGCTAATACTGGTGCGTGAGTTAGCTTGTACTTCAAGGCATTGAAAGCAGCTTCTTGTAATTCTCCCCATGAGAAAGGAACATTCTTCTTGATCACAGCAGTCAAGGGAGCAGCTATGGTACTGAAATCCCTTACAAAGCGCCTGTAGAAGCTAGCTAAACCATGGAAGCTTCTAACGTGTGCAATAGAGGTTGGGATAGGCCAGTCTTGTATAGCCTTGATCTTCTCCTCATCCACTTGTAGACCCTGTTTACTCACTACAAAGCCTAAGAAAACAAGTTGGTCAGTACAAAATGTGCACTTCTTTAGGTTGGCATATAAACCTTCCTTCCGAAGTGTAAGCAACACAAGTTCTAGATGCTCTAGATGTTCTTCTAAGCTCTTAGAGTAAATAAGTATATCATCAAAATAGACAACAACAAATTTACTTATAAATGATCTAAGAACCTGGTTCATGAGTCTCATGAAGGTGCTTGGTGCATTGGTGAGCCCAAATGGCATAACCAACCACTCATATAGACCTTGCTTGGTCTTGAAGGCAGTCTTCCACTCATCTCCTTCTCGCATTCTTACTTGGTGGTACCCACTCCTAAGATCTATCTTAGAGAAAATGGTGGCTCCACTAAGTTCATCAAGCATGTCATCTAGGCGTGGAATTGGGTGCCTATACTTGATGGTGATGTTGTTGATGGCACGGCAATCTACACACATCCTCCATGATCCATCTTTCTTGGGAACTAGAAGAACTGGTACTCCACATGGGCTTAGACTCTCTCGGATGTACCCTTTGTTCATCAAGTCTTGAACTTGTTTTTCTAGCTCCTTGGTCTCCTCTGGATTCATTCTGTATGCTGGTTTGTTTGGAAAAGCTGAACCTGGTACGAGATCAATCTGGTGCTCAATCCCTCTGATTGGAGGTAATCCAGCTGGGATCTCTTCAGGGAACAAGTCTTGAAACTTGTCTAGCACGGCTTGAGCTGGTTTAGGAATTTGTTGAGCTTCTGAGCTTCCTGTACTTAAACATTCTTTTAAAACCATTAGTAGTACAGTGCCTTGAGCACTCAAGGTCTTTAAAACAGCACCAGGAGAAATCATAAGGTTAGTTTTACTTACCTGGTCTTCCTTGTTCATCTTAGTTTGTAACTCATGCACCTCAGATGGGCTCAAAGGAGCTAAGTTGTACTTACGGTCCTTGAACTTGAAAGAGTAGTAGTTGGTGCGTCCATTGTGGAAGGTGGCTCTATCAAATTGCCAAGGTCTCCCCAGCAGGATGTGACCGGCTTGCATTGGTACCACATCACACACTACTTCATCTTGGTACTTACCAATACTAAAAGATATCTTTGCTTGCTCCGTGACCTTCAGCTCAGTCTTGTTGTCTAACCATTGCAATCTATAAGGCCAAGGGTGCTTGGTTGTCTCAAGACCTAACCTGTCCACCATATACTTGCTAGCCACATTAGTGCAAGATCCTCCATCTATAACCAAGTTACATACCTTAGCTTTGATGGTGCAGCGAGTGTGGAAGAGATTCTCTCTTTGAGCTTTCTCTTCAGGATTGGTCATTGTACTTAGTACTCTCCGAGTGACCAACATCTCTCCAGTATCCGGATACTCTACTTCTTCTCCAGAGTTCATTGCTTCCATTTCGGATTCATCTTGAGACTCATAGTCTCCATTGGTGGTGATAGTCATGACTCGTTGGTTTGGGCACTTCCTAGCCATGTGACCTCGTCCCTGACATCTAAAACAAGTAACATCTCTAGCTCTTTGATTGTTAGTACCTTTGTTTTGATCTTGTCTAGGACCCTTGTTTGAATCATCACCCTTACCCTAGAACCGAGAATCAATCTCTACGGCTTTACCTTTGTCATTTGGCTTGTTGACATTAGAAGTCCAAGGTTGTGAGTTTCTAGACCTACTAGTAACGGTCTTACGCTTGATTTGCTTCTCAACTTGCACAGCTAAATGCATTAGTTCATGTAAGCCACTATATTGAGCTCTTTCTACCTTCCTGGAGATACGCTCTTGAAGACCATCAATGAACTGAGCCATCAAAGCTTCCTCTGATTATTCTAACTCCAGTGAGTTCATCAGCTTCTCAAACTCTTCAAAGTATTCCTCGACTGACCTATTACCTTGAGACAACTTGCGAAAACGTTTTTGTAAGTCTCTATGATAATAATCAGGAACATATCTTAACCTTAGAAGATATTTCATGTCAGCCCAAGTTGTGACTGCTCCAAAGCGGTTCCTTCTCCTCTCAGCTACATTCCTGTCCCACCAAGCAAGTGCATTCTCGGTGAGTTGAGCAGCGGCTAGGGCAACCTTCTTGTGTTCTCCATAGCCATAACACTCAAAGATGTACTCTAATCGCTTCTCCCAATCCATGTAAGCTTCTGGATCAGACTTTCCTGTAAAAGTAGGAGGAACAATTTTAATATCTTTGTTGTGCTCTCTATGATGAGCTTCTCTAGCTCGGTTGTGTCTAAGTGGATCCTGTCTCCTAGGATTGCGGTTCTGGAGGGGATCATCATCATCAAGACTCGGCATGCTCTCATCATCTTCATGCTCTCCATCTTCATCTTCAGGGATGGGGTTTTGATTGCGGCGTGGACCTCTCCTTGGAGGTTGCTCCAACCGGTTCAAACGAGTGTTGATCTGCTGACGAAGCTCTCCTACAACAGCCCTCATCTCTTCTCTCATGGCAGCCATGATCTGCTCCATGGTTGGGGGATTAGCCCCATTGTTGGCGTTTTCAACACCCATGTTTGTTTGGTTCCTTGCTAGTCACTCAACACAAACAACAAAATATCAAAGCACCAACGGTAACTTAAGTTTTAAATTTGAAACTTCGAAACAAACAAAAATAAAAGGAAAATATTTTGGGTTTTGAAAGTTTTTTAATCGGAAAGGAAAGACAATACTCGACTGATCTATGAAAGGAAACTAGATTAAACTAGAAAACTTGCGTGATCAACAATAAGGAAAGAACAAAATATTTTTGGGTTTTTGAATTTTTTATGAATCAAATCACGAATGTAAACAAGAACAAGGAAATAACTTTTATGGGGTTTTTGATTTATGAAAATAAGAGCAACGAAACAATATAAAGCAAAGGGTAAGAACAACCAAAGGATTGGATCCTTTGGCTCTGATACCAAAATGATATAAGACTCGGATGGAGCCTTTGGAAGGTGGGGGAGATGGATCCTCAAGCTGGCTTTCACGCACTCTCTTGAGAACAAAGGATGGTCGATGATGATGGCACTTGACTAGATGGATCAAGTGGTATGGGATCTAACAAGCTGGCTTTAACGCACTCTCTTGTTGGACCGGTTGATAAGGATGATGATGGAATGAAGAACACCACAAGGATGATGGGAGATCCTTGATACAGTTCAAACTCTTGCTGCTTGAATCACACAAGGAGGAAAAGGGTAGGCGGCTTGCTTAGGGGGCAAACTGACTCATATATTGATTAGGTAAAAAGTTGTGTCTACAAAGCTGCGTGTGGGACTTTATTAATAGTCCATCAGCTGTGACCTAAACGGTCGACTCAAAGAAAAGCAAAGACTCAAAACAACAAGACTTGTGAAGCAAAAGAAACAAAAACAGCAGAACAACTAACTATGCCCCGTTTTAACTATAAAAGGAAAGTGCATAAAATAAAAGACAAAGAGACCTAGACTAGTCTTGGTCTTGAACCTTGGTTGCTGCGGAGATGGGAGAGTTCTAGGAACCACTAGACTGACCCATCTTACCTGCACAAATCATAAATAATGAAAACACTTCCCTTGGTTCTTGGTTGAACTCCTTTGTTGTGTTCTTGAAGTTGAGCACGCTTGGATCATTCTTGAGAGGTATCTTGTCTTGCTCTTCTTTTTCAAGTTCTTCTTCACTCTTCTCTTCATTATCTTCAGCTTCAATCTTGTTGGTTTCTTCAAGGAGGGATTCTTCTTTAGCTTCAGTTCCTGCCAAGTAAACATTTGAATCAGCACCATTCAAATAAGCTGTCTTACCTTGAGTGATATTGAGTTGCGCAAAGGCATTGCTCAAGTCATCACTTGTCTTGTTGACATGGTCTTTTGGGTGAATCAGCTAGAATTATGGGTGGTGGCTCAGCCAAGCTATCTAAGATAGCTTGGACTGCAAGTGCAAAGCCTTGGTTAAGCCTTCTTTGCTTGGATCGAGTCATGGGTCCTTCAGATGCCTTGGGAATGGTTATGGTGTCCTGGTTATGGTTGATGACCTCATCATTCCCTCCCCCTTGAGAAGGTTTTGACCTCAAAACTGAATCATCTGCAAGATAAGGGGTTAAATCCGCAACATTAAAAGTATGAGAAATGTTAAACTCATTAGGCAACTCCAAAAGGTAAGCATTGTCATTGATCCTTTCTAGCACACGGAATGGACCATCTCCCCTAGGAGCTAGCTTAGAACTCCTTTTCTGTGGGAACCTCTCCTGCCTCATGTGGATCCACACCCACTCTCCTGGTTCAAAGATCATGGGCTTGCGCCTCTTATCAGCATTCTTCTTGTACTCCTCAGTCTTCTTGATAACATTTTCCTTAGCTTGCTGGTGTATCTTCTTGATTGCCTCTCCTCTCTTTAAGCCATCCTGATTAATTTGCTCAACTTGTGGAATTGGCTTAAGATCCAAAGGGGTTAGTGGATTAAATCCATAAACAACTTCAAAAGGAGACATCTTAGTAGCAGAATGTGTAGCATGGTTATAAGCAAATTCAATCAATGGAAGGCAATCTAACCAAGTACTTAAATTGCGACCAAGAGTAACTCTAAGTAAAGTAGATAGGGTTCGGTTTACCACTTCAGTTTGTCCATCCGTTTGAGGATGACAAGTTGTTGAGAAGAGTAGCTTGGTACCTAGCTTCTTCCACAAGGTTCTCCAGAAATACTCAAGAACTTGGTATCTCTATCAGATACAATGGTCCTTGGTATCCCATGTAAACGCACCACTTCTTTAAAGAACAAGTCAGCAGTTTGAGATGCATCATGGGTCTTGTCACATGGTATGAAGTGAGCCATCTTAGAGAATCGGTCCACCACTACAAAGATTGAATCTTTGTGTCTTATCTTGGGCAAACCTAAGACAAAATCCATAGAAATATCCTCCCAAGGAGCATTAGGAATAGGTAAAGGTAGGTATAAACCGTGAGGATGTGACCTGGACTTGGCTTTGTGGCAAGGAACACATCTTGCACAATGTCTCTCAACGTCTCTCTTGAGATGTGGCCAGAAGAAGTGATCAGTAACAATAGCCAAAGTCTTGTCTACTCCGAAATGACCCATAAGACCTCCACCGTGTGCTTCTTGAAGTATAAGGTCTCTCATGGAACTTTGGGGAATGCACAAACGCTTGTCTCTAAATAGAAACCCTTCATGCAAATGATAAGAATGGAAAGCCCCTTTTCCACAATTCTGGTATGCTTCTTTCAGCTCCGGGTCATCTTTGTATAGCTCCTTAATGTGCTCAAACCCTAGCACCTTAGCATCCATAGTGGTGATCAAAGCATGTCTTCTTGATAAGGCATCAGCTACCACGTTTTCCTTCCCCTTCTTGTACTTGATCACGTAGGGAAATGTCTCAATGAATTCCAACCACTTAGCATGCCTCCTCTTGAGTGAAGTCTGGCCCCTTAGGTGTTTGAGAGTCTCATGATCAGTGTGAATAATGAACTCCTTAGACCTTAGGTAATGTTGCCAAGTCTCCAAAGCTCTAACCAAAGCGTAAAGCTCTTTGTCATAAGTGGGGTAGTTGAGAGTGGCTCCACTTAGTTTCTCACTGAAGAAGGCTACTGGTTTCTTCCTCTGATGAAGCACGGCTCCTATACCCACTCCGGATGCATCACACTCTACCTCAAACATCTCGTCAAAGTCAGGTAGAGCTAATACTGGTGCGTGAGTTAGCTTGTACTTCAAGGCATTGAAAGCAGCTTCTTGTAATTCTCCCCATGAGAAAGGAACATTCTTCTTGATCACAGCAGTCAAGGGAGCAGCTATGGTACTGAAATCCCTTACAAAGCGCCTGTAGAAGCTAGCTAAACCATGGAAGCTTCTAACGTGTGCAATAGAGGTTGGGATAGGCCAGTCTTGTATAGCCTTGATCTTCTCCTCATCCACTTGTAGACCCTGTTTACTCACTACAAAGCCTAAGAAAACAAGTTGGTCAGTACAAAATGTGCACTTCTTTAGGTTGGCATATAAACCTTCCTTCCGAAGTGTAAGCAACACAAGTTCTAGATGCTCTAGATGTTCTTCTAAGCTCTTAGAGTAAATAAGTATATCATCAAAATAGACAACAACAAATTTACTTATAAATGATCTAAGAACCTGGTTCATGAGTCTCATGAAGGTGCTTGGTGCATTGGTGATCCCAAATGGCATAACCAACCACTCATATAGACCTTGCTTGGTCTTGAAGGCAGTCTTCCACTCATCTCCTTCTCGCATTCTTACTTGGTGGTACCCACTCCTAAGATCTATCTTAGAGAAAATGGTGGCTCCACTAAGTTCATCAAGCATGTCATCTAGGCGTGGAATTGGGTGCCTATACTTGATGGTGATGTTGTTGATGGCACGGCAATCTACACACATCCTCCATGATCCATCTTTCTTGGGAACTAGAAGAACTGGTACTGCACATGGGCTTAGACTCTCTCGGATGTACCCTTTGTTCATCAAGTCTTGAACTTGTTTTTCTAGCTCCTTGGTCTCCTCTGGATTCATTCTGTATGCTGGTTTGTTTGGCAAAGCTGAACCTGGCACGAGATCAATCTGGTGCTCAATCCCTCTGATTGGAGGTAATCCAGCTGGGATCTCTTCAGGGAACAAGTCTTGAAACTTGTCTAGCACGGCTTGAGCTGGTTTAGGAATTTGTTGAGCTTCTGAGCTTCCTGTACTTAAACATTCTTTTAAAACCATTAGTAGTACAGTGCCTTGAGCACTCAAGGTCTTTAAAACAGCACCAGGAGAAATCATAAGGTTAGTTTTACTTACCTGGTCTTCCTTGTTCATCTTAGTTTGTAACTCATGCACCTCAGATGGGCTCAAAGGAGCTAAGTTGTACTTACGGTCCTTGAACTTGAAAGAGTAGTAGTTGGTGCGTCCATTGTGGAAGGTGGCTCTATCAAATTGCCAAGGTCTCCCCAGCAGGATGTGACCGGCTTGCATTGGTACCACATCACACACTACTTCATCTTGGTACTTACCAATACTAAAAGATATCTTTGCTTGCTCCGTGACCTTCAGCTCAGTCTTGTTGTCTAACCATTGCAATCTATAAGGCCAAGGGTGCTTGGTTGTCTCAAGACCTAACCTGTCCACCATATACTTGCTAGCCACATTAGTGCAAGATCCTCCATCTATAACCAAGTTACATACCTTAGCTTTGATGGTGCAGCGAGTGTGGAAGAGATTATCTCTTTGAGCTTTCTCTTCAGGATTGGTCATTGTACTTAGTACTCTCCGAGTGACCAACATCTCTCCAGTATCCGGATACTCTACTTCTTCTCCAGAGTTCATTGCTTCCATTTCGGATTCATCTTGAGACTCATAGTCTCCATTGGTGGTGATAGTCATGACTCGTTGGTTTGGGCACTTCCTAGCCATGTGACCTCGTCCCTGACATCTAAAACAAGTAACATCTCTAGCTCTTTGATTGTTAGTACCTTTGTTTTGATCTTGTCTAGGACCCTTGTTTGAATCATCACCCTTACCCTTGAACCGAGAATCAATCTCTACGGCTTTACCTTTGTCATTTGGCTTGTTGACATTAGAAGTCCAAGGTTGTGAGTTTCTAGACCTACTAGTAACGGTCTTACGCTTGATTTGCTTCTCAACCTGCACAGCTAAATGCATTAGTTCATGTAAGCCACTATATTGAGCTCTTTCTACCTTCCTGGAGATACGCTCTTGAAGACCATCAATGAACTGAGCCATCAAAGCTTCCTCAGATTCTTCTAACTCCAGTGAGTTCATCAGCTTCTCAAACTCTTCAAAGTATTCCTCGACTGACCTATTACCTTGAGACAACTTGCGAAAACGTTTTTGTAAGTCTCTATGATAATAATCAGGAACATATCTTAACCTTAGAAGATATTTCATGTCAGCCCAAGTTGTGACTGCTCCAAAGCGGTTCCTTCTCCTCTCAGCTACATTCCTGTCCCACCAAGCAAGTGCATTCTCGGTGAGTTGAGCAGCGGCTAGGGCAACCTTCTTGTGTTCTCCATAGCCATAACACTCAAAGATGTACTCTAATCGCTTCTCCCAATCCATGTAAGCTTCTGGATCAGACTTTCCTGTAAAAGTAGGAGGAACAATTTTAATATCTTTGTTGTGCTCTCTATGATGAGCTTCTCTAGCTCGGTTGTGTCTAAGTGGATCCTGTCTCCTAGGATTGCGGTTCTGGAGGGATCATCATCATCAAGACTCGGCATGCTCTCATCATCTTCATGCTCTCCATCTTCATCTTCAGGGATGGGGTTTTGATTGCGGCGTGGACCTCTCCTTGGAGGTTGCTCCAACCGGTTCAAACGAGTGTTGATCTGCTGACCAAGCTCTCCTACAACAGCCCTCATCTCTTCTCTCATGGCAGCCATGATCTGCTCCATGGTTGGGGGATTAGCCCCATTGTTGGCGTTTTCAACACCCATGTTTGTTTGGTTCCTTGCTAGTCACTCAACACAAACAACAAAATATCAAAGCACCAACGGTAACTTAAGTTTTAAATTTGAAACTTCGAAACAAACAAAAATAAAAGGAAATATTTTGGGATTTTGAAAGTTTTTTAATCGGAAAGGAAAGACAATACTCGACTGATCTATGAAAGGAAACTAGATTAAACTAGAAAACTTGCGTGATCAACAATAAGGAAAGAACAAAATATTTTTGGGTTTTCGAATTTTTTATGAATCAAATCACGAATGTAAACAAGAACAAGGAAATAACTTTTTATGGGGTTTTTGATTTATGAAAATAAGAGCAACGAAACAATATAAAGCAAAGGGTAAGAACAACCAAAGGATTGGATCCTTTGGCTCTGATACCAAAATGATATAAGACTCGGATGGAGCCTTTGGAAGGTGGGGAGATGGATCCTCAAGCTGGCTTTCACGCACTCTCTTGAGAACAAAGGATGGTCGATGATGATGGCACTTGACTAGATGGATCAAGTGGTATGGGATCTAACAAGCTGGCTTTAACGCACTCTCTTGTTGGACCAGTTGATAAGGATGATGATGGAATGAAGAACACCACAAGGATGATGGGAGATCCTTGATACAGTTCAAACTCTTGCTGCTTGAATCACACAAGGAGGAAGAGGGTAGGCGGCTTGCTTAGGGGGCAAACTGACTCATATATTGATTAGGTAAAAAGTTGTGTCTACAAAGCTGCGTGTGGGACTTTATTAATAGTCCATCAGCTGTGACCTAAACGGTCGACTCAAAGAAAAGCAAAGACTCAAAACAACAAGACTTGTGAAGCAAAAAAACAAAAACAGCAGAACAACTAACTATGCCCCGTTTTAACTATAAAAGGAAAGTGCATAAAAATAAAAGACAAAGAGACCTAGACTAGTCTTGGTCTTGAACCTTGGTTGCTGCGGAGATGGGAGAGTTCTAGGAACCACTAGGACTGACCCATCTTACCTGCAAAAATCATAAATAATGAAAACACTTCCCTTGGTTCTTGGTTGAACTCCTTTGTTGTGTTCTTGGTGCAACCCTGGAATGGCTGTCTCTCCTGGATCTCTTGTAGGTGGGTTAAAGCTTTGATAATCCTTGCAAACAGAGAATCAAAGACTCAATCTGCTTCAAGGCGTGTGGATAGATGATAGATGTTGATGATGAACTTTGCTAAAGAGCTATGGATTGCTCAGAAGCTGTTTTGCTACTCAAAGACACAAGATCACCTTGTATTGTCTAAGATGGGTTCACTAGGAATTCCTTCCCTTAGTGAGATCAATGTTCTTGAGCTGAACAGAGAAAGCTAGAGACTTTGAAACAACTTGTATGAAAAGGTTTTAGATTAAAAGTTGAATGAAAAACAAAGCAGGCTGCTTGCACAGTCTTAAAGAAATCGACAGCAGACCTAAGAATAAACCAAGATGGTTTAATCCCAATCCTAAATCTAATTACCCACGAAATTGGATCAATTTAAAATCATAATCCTACCCAAACTTGGTTTACTAATCCTAATTGCTTCTGGTTTAAATTAAATGAAAGCCAATAACCAGAAAACATTACAATTTAATTAAATTGAACCAACAGGCTGGTTTGTCTTGGTTATCTCCCTTGGAACTCTCAGCCACGTTTTTGACTAAGTGTAAGAGCCTCCTCTCTTGTGCTTTCAGCCTTGATCTAGTCACTGGTCCAATCCACACACTTGTTGGCTCTCCTGGTGTCTCTCTCTGGTTCTGGTTCTGGTCTTGGTTCTCCTCATCAGTAGCCTCCTCATCAGTGTCACTCAGCTTCTCCTCAAGGTCTCTGGTCATGGCTACACCATCCCCTCCTCCTTTAAAAGGATTTGACCTCAAATCCAAGCTCTGTATGATGATAGAACCCTGATCACTCAACACCAGAGTGCATGATATGGCCTTGAGAGATATCCTCACTTCTCTAATTTTTCCAGGGTCAAATACAAAGCTCTGCAATCCTTTCTCATGTCTCAATAACATCTTGAAACTCTTCTCAAGGTAGGTACCTTCAAAGACAGATGATTCCTCCTCTTTGTTGAGTTTGAAGCTGTCTACTTCTCTCCAGGATGATGCTACACACGTCCTGCACATGAACATGAGACCATGTACTCTCAGTTTAACCTTCTTTTGGTCAGGTGGTCGTGTGGTTTTGTCCCCATACTCATCCTCCAGTTCTGGCTTCTCTTTAACCACCACCAGTTCCTGTTTATCTCTTCTCAGCTTGTTCTGATCAGTTATGAAACTGATAAAGGATGTGTTGCCTCTTGTTCTTCCTCTATGTTTACTGCAGCTAGTTAGGATCACTCCATCCTCTCTCCCTTCAAAAAGATTTGACCTCAAATCTTGTTCTTTAGGAGTGAATGAACCCTGCAAATTAAGCTTGTATGAAACTGTTTTTCTGACCAAGAAAATTGTTACTTCTTCTACCAACACTCAAGCTTCCTCCTGGTTCAAAAATGACTTGTTGCAGTCCCTTGACAACTCTCAGATGCTCTACTAAGCTGAACTGAAAACATACCATAAGTCTGATCAGTAAATCACAAGAAAACAATCTAATGAATCCACCTTGTTCAATCAAAGTCTCAAGTGGCTCTTATGAACTACAAGTGCCTCATCAGGTTCTCCTTCTTCTTTAGCCTTGTTTTGATCATGATTAAGACCACACAAAGCTCCTGGTACGTGCTCCTCTTGCTGTAGTTGAATCTCTGATATCTTCACAGCCGGTTTTGTTGCAATCTTTTCCTTATGCTCTGCCGGTTCCTTCTTGTAACAACTTAGCTCATCATCTCTTGATGCTGGACGTGGGACTGGCCCCTGATGTGGGATTTTGATCACAGCAGTGAGTGATTGATCTATCATGTTCCTGAGGTCTTGCTTGAACTGTGTGCTTGCCAATTCCTCAAAATATGCTTGATGTAGCTGCAACTTTCTTTGTGTCTCACCACCATAGTATGTCTTTGGCTGATCTTTTGGTGTTCTAGCACGTCCTGTAGCTGCCCCAGATTGACAGTGTATCCTTTCAAATCAGTTTGACCATACCTCTTGGCTACAAACCTTTTCTTCATGACAGCCTTCATCTCATACCAAGAAGAAATCTGTAACTCTCCACACTGTTTTCTTTTGTTAGCAAGTTGATACCACCATTCAAGGGCATACCCATATAAGCCAGTAGTTGCTATATGAACCTGCTTCTCTGCTGTGTATCTATGGCAGTGAAAAACGAAATCCACCTTCTTTTCCCATTCTAGATATGTATTTGGATCAAACTCTCCATAGAAGGGTGGAATCTGGATAACTTTTTCTCCTCTTTGCAACAGCTCCCTTGTTACTGGTTGTGTAGCCTTCTCTTCCTGTTTTCTAAGAGAAAACATAATAGATTGCTGGATAGTAGATGTAAGTCGTGACCTAGGTTAAGAAAATCAAACCCTAAACCTTCAAGAGGCTCTGATACCACTTGGTGCAGCCCTGGGTATGGCTGTCTCTCCCTGGATCTCTTGTAGGTGGGTAAAAGCTTTGATGATGAATATGGTCTTCTTTTCAGAGCTATGGGATGCTCTAAAGATTTTTTTTCTGCTCCACAGACACAGGATCACCCTGCTTGGTGTCTAGGATGGATCACAGAGATAATCCTTGCAAACAGAGAATCAAAGACTCGATCTGTATCAAGGCTTGTGGATTGATGTGGGACACAAGAGAGATGGCTCGCCTCCTGATACTCCAAGGCTTCTGGTCTGGATATGACACACCAAATCAGAAAACCCAAGCTGGATGTTACACACCAGCAGAATTGAGAGAAAACTCAAAACAAAGAAGATGAAAAATATGTCGATTTATTTCAAAGAAAGCTGCGTACAAAGTAAATAAAGAAAACTCCAGCAAACCCTAATCCTAAACCAAAAATGGTTTAGTTTAATTCTAATTCCTAGCCAATTGAAATTGGTTAACTTTAAAAATCCTAATTGACTTGGTTTAATTTAAATAAAGCCCAACTAACTAAAACCCATTACATTGCAATTAAATTAAACCAACAAGCTGGTTTATCTTGAATCTCTCCACCTGGGCTACTACCCACGTTTTTGGCTAAGTGTTGGAGACCCTCCTCTTGTGTTCTCAGCTTTGAACGAGTTACTGGTACACTCCACAAGTCTGGCCCTTCTCTGCTCAAGTCTGCTCTTCCCTGCTCAAGTCTAGCTCTTCTCTGGTCAAGTCTGGCTCTTCTCTTCTCATGTGTAACTCCTCCTCATCAGACTCACTTAGCTCTCCAATGTCTCTACTCATGGCTACACCAGTTCTTGAAGTTGAGCACGCTTGGATCATTCTTGAGAGGTATCTTGTCTTGCTCTTCTTTTTCAAGTTCTTCTTCACTCTTCTCTTCATTATCTTCAGCTTCAATCTTGTTGGTTTCTTCAAGGAGGGATTCTTCTTCATGATTCTTTCAAACCAGGAAACGATTTGAAGAAGCACCATTAAATAAGGAGAATAACCAGGAAGTTGAATAAAGGAGTTGTGAGTAAGAAGATATCCCACTTTCTATCCAGATGATTCCAGATTAGCCTGTTCGGACATATGGCAATATCCATGATTCTTATCAAACCAGGATGAACCACGATCTAAGAAGCTTTATTTGGAACCACTAATCAGTGGAGAATAACCAGGAAGTTGAATAAATCTCATAGGAGTTGTGAGTAAGAAGATCCCACTTTCTATCCAGATGATTCCAGATTAGCCTGTTCGGACATATGGCAATATCTTCATGATTCTTATCAAACCAGGATGAACCACGATCTAAGAAGCTTTATTTGGAACCACTAATCAGTGGAGAATAACCAGGAAGTTGAATAAATCTCATAGGAGTTGTGAGTAAGAAGATATCCCACTTTCTATCCAGATGATTCCAGATTAGCCTGTTCGGACATATGGCAATATCTTCATGATTCTTATCAAACCAGGATGAACCACGATCTAAGAAGCTTTATTTGGAACCACTAATCAGTGGAGAATAACCAGGAAGTTGAATAAATCTCATAGGAGTTGTGAGTAAGAAGATATCCCACTTTCTATCCAGATGATTCCAGATTAGCCTGTTCGGACATATGGCAATATCTTCATGATTCTTATCAAACCAGGATGAACCACGATCTAAGAAGCTTTATTTGGAACCACTAATCAGTGGAGAATAACCAGGAAGTTGAATAAATCTCATAGGAGTTGTGAGTAAGAAGATATCCCACTTTCTATCCAGATGATTCCAGATTAGCCTGTTCGGACATATGGCAATATCTTCATGATTCTTATCAAACCAGGATGAACCACGATCTAAGAAGCTTTATTTGGAACCACTAATCAGTGGAGAATAACCAGGAAGTTGAATAAATCTCATAGGAGTTGTGAGTAAGAAGATATCCCACTTTCTATCCAGATGATTCCAGATTAGCCTGTTCGGACATATGGCAATATCTTCATGATTCTTATCAAACCAGGATGAACCACGATCTAAGAAGCTTTATTTGGAACCACTAATCAGTGGAGAATAACCAGGAAGTTGAATAAATCTCATAGGAGTTGTGAGTAAGAAGATATCCCACTTTCTATCCAGATGATTCCAGATTAGCCTGTTCGGACATATGGCAATATCTTCATGATTCTTATCAAACCAGGATGAACCACGATCTAAGAAGCTTTATTTGGAACCACTAATCAGTGGAGAATAACCAGGAAGTTGAATAAATCTCATAGGAGTTGTGAGTAAGAAGATATCCCACTTTCTATCCAGATGATTCCAGATTAGCCTGTTCGGACATATGGCAATATCTTCATGATTCTTATCAAACCAGGATGAACCACGATCTAAGAAGCTTTATTTGGAACCACTAATCAGTGGAGAATAACCAGGAAGTTGAATAAATCTCATAGGAGTTGTGAGTAAGAAGATATCCCACTTTCTATCCAGATGATTCCAGATTAGCCTGTTCGGACATATGGCAATATCTTCATGATTCTTATCAAACCAGGATGAACCACGATCTAAGAAGCTTTATTTGGAACCACTAATCAGTGGAGAATAACCAGGAAGTTGAATAAATCTCATAGGAGTTGTGAGTAAGAAGATATCCCACTTTCTATCCAGATGATTCCAGATTAGCCTGTTCGGACATATGGCAATATCTTCATGATTCTTATCAAACCAGGATGAACCACGATCTAAGAAGCTTTATTTGGAACCACTAATCAGTGGAGAATAACCAGGAAGTTGAATAAATCTCATAGGAGTTGTGAGTAAGAAGATATCCCACTTTCTATCCAGATGATTCCAGATTAGCCTGTTCGGACATATGGCAATATCTTCATGATTCTTATCAAACCAGGATGAACCACGATCTAAGAAGCTTTATTTGGAACCACTAATCAGTGGAGAATAACCAGGAAGTTGAATAAATCTCATAGGAGTTGTGAGTAAGAAGATATCCCACTTTCTATCCAGATGATTCCAGATTAGCCTGTTCGGACATATGGCAATATCTTCATGATTCTTATCAAACCAGGATGAACCACGATCTAAGAAGCTTTATTTGGAACCACTAATCAGTGGAGAATAACCAGGAAGTTGAATAAATCTCATAGGAGTTGTGAGTAAGAAGATATCCCACTTTCTATCCAGATGATTCCAGATTAGCCTGTTCGGACATATGGCAATATCTTCATGATTCTTATCAAACCAGGATGAACCACGATCTAAGAAGCTTTATTTGGAACCACTAATCAGTGGAGAATAACCAGGAAGTTGAATAAATCTCATAGGAGTTGTGAGTAAGAAGATATCCCACTTTCTATCCAGATGATTCCAGATTAGCCTGTTCGGACATATGGCAATATCTTCATGATTCTTATCAAACCAGGATGAACCACGATCTAAGAAGCTTTATTTGGAACCACTAATCAGTGGAGAATAACCAGGAAGTTGAATAAATCTCATAGGAGTTGTGAGTAAGAAGATATCCCACTTTCTATCCAGATGATTCCAGATTAGCCTGTTCGGACATATGGCAATATCTTCATGATTCTTATCAAACCAGGATGAACCACGATCTAAGAAGCTTTATTTGGAACCACTAATCAGTGGAGAATAACCAGGAAGTTGAATAAATCTCATAGGAGTTGTGAGTAAGAAGATATCCCACTTTCTATCCAGATGATTCCAGATTAGCCTGTTCGGACATATGGCAATATCTTCATGATTCTTATCAAACCAGGATGAACCACGATCTAAGAAGCTTTATTTGGAACCACTAATCAGTGGAGAATAACCAGGAAGTTGAATAAATCTCATAGGAGTTGTGAGTAAGAAGATATCCCACTTTCTATCCAGATGATTCCAGATTAGCCTGTTCGGACATATGGCAATATCTTCATGATTCTTATCAAACCAGGATGAACCACGATCTAAGAAGCTTTATTTGGAACCACTAATCAGTGGAGAATAACCAGGAAGTTGAATAAATCTCATAGGAGTTGTGAGTAAGAAGATATCCCACTTTCTATCCAGATGATTCCAGATTAGCCTGTTCGGACATATGGCAATATCTTCATGATTCTTATCAAACCAGGATGAACCACGATCTAAGAAGCTTTATTTGGAACCACTAATCAGTGGAGAATAACCAGGAAGTTGAATAAATCTCATAGGAGTTGTGAGTAAGAAGATATCCCACTTTCTATCCAGATGATTCCAGATTAGCCTGTTCGGACATATGGCAATATCTTCATGATTCTTATCAAACCAGGATGAACCACGATCTAAGAAGCTTTATTTGGAACCACTAATCAGTGGAGAATAACCAGGAAGTTGAATAAATCTCATAGGAGTTGTGAGTAAGAAGATATCCCACTTTCTATCCAGATGATTCCAGATTAGCCTGTTCGGACATATGGCAATATCTTCATGATTCTTATCAAACCAGGATGAACCACGATCTAAGAAGCTTTATTTGGAACCACTAATCAGTGGAGAATAACCAGGAAGTTGAATAAATCTCATAGGAGTTGTGAGTAAGAAGATATCCCACTTTCTATCCAGATGATTCCAGATTAGCCTGTTCGGACATATGGCAATATCTTCATGATTCTTATCAAACCAGGATGAACCACGATCTAAGAAGCTTTATTTGGAACCACTAATCAGTGGAGAATAACCAGGAAGTTGAATAAATCTCATAGGAGTTGTGAGTAAGAAGATATCCCACTTTCTATCCAGATGATTCCAGATTAGCCTGTTCGGACATATGGCAATATCTTCATGATTCTTATCAAACCAGGATGAACCACGATCTAAGAAGCTTTATTTGGAACCACTAATCAGTGGAGAATAACCAGGAAGTTGAATAAATCTCATAGGAGTTGTGAGTAAGAAGATATCCCACTTTCTATCCAGATGATTCCAGATTAGCCTGTTCGGACATATGGCAATATCTTCATGATTCTTATCAAACCAGGATGAACCACGATCTAAGAAGCTTTATTTGGAACCACTAATCAGTGGAGAATAACCAGGAAGTTGAATAAATCTCATAGGAGTTGTGAGTAAGAAGATATCCCACTTTCTATCCAGATGATTCCAGATTAGCCTGTTCGGACATATGGCAATATCTTCATGATTCTTATCAAACCAGGATGAACCACGATCTAAGAAGCTTTATTTGGAACCACTAATCAGTGGAGAATAACCAGGAAGTTGAATAAATCTCATAGGAGTTGTGAGTAAGAAGATATCCCACTTTCTATCCAGATGATTCCAGATTAGCCTGTTCGGACATATGGCAATATCTTCATGATTCTTATCAAACCAGGATGAACCACGATCTAAGAAGCTTTATTTGGAACCACTAATCAGTGGAGAATAACCAGGAAGTTGAATAAATCTCATAGGAGTTGTGAGTAAGAAGATATCCCACTTTCTATCCAGATGATTCCAGATTAGCCTGTTCGGACATATGGCAATATCTTCATGATTCTTATCAAACCAGGATGAACCACGATCTAAGAAGCTTTATTTGGAACCACTAATCAGTGGAGAATAACCAGGAAGTTGAATAAATCTCATAGGAGTTGTGAGTAAGAAGATATCCCACTTTCTATCCAGATGATTCCAGATTAGCCTGTTCGGACATATGGCAATATCTTCATGATTCTTATCAAACCAGGATGAACCACGATCTAAGAAGCTTTATTTGGAACCACTAATCAGTGGAGAATAACCAGGAAGTTGAATAAATCTCATAGGAGTTGTGAGTAAGAAGATATCCCACTTTCTATCCAGATGATTCCAGATTAGCCTGTTCGGACATATGGCAATATCTTCATGATTCTTATCAAACCAGGATGAACCACGATCTAAGAAGCTTTATTTGGAACCACTAATCAGTGGAGAATAACCAGGAAGTTGAATAAATCTCATAGGAGTTGTGAGTAAGAAGATATCCCACTTTCTATCCAGATGATTCCAGATTAGCCTGTTCGGACATATGGCAATATCTTCATGATTCTTATCAAACCAGGATGAACCACGATCTAAGAAGCTTTATTTGGAACCACTAATCAGTGGAGAATAACCAGGAAGTTGAATAAATCTCATAGGAGTTGTGAGTAAGAAGATATCCCACTTTCTATCCAGATGATTCCAGATTAGCCTGTTCGGACATATGGCAATATCTTCATGATTCTTATCAAACCAGGATGAACCACGATCTAAGAAGCTTTATTTGGAACCACTAATCAGTGGAGAATAACCAGGAAGTTGAATAAATCTCATAGGAGTTGTGAGTAAGAAGATATCCCACTTTCTATCCAGATGATTCCAGATTAGCCTGTTCGGACATATGGCAATATCTTCATGATTCTTATCAAACCAGGATGAACCACGATCTAAGAAGCTTTATTTGGAACCACTAATCAGTGGAGAATAACCAGGAAGTTGAATAAATCTCATAGGAGTTGTGAGTAAGAAGATATCCCACTTTCTATCCAGATGATTCCAGATTAGCCTGTTCGGACATATGGCAATATCTTCATGATTCTTATCAAACCAGGATGAACCACGATCTAAGAAGCTTTATTTGGAACCACTAATCAGTGGAGAATAACCAGGAAGTTGAATAAATCTCATAGGAGTTGTGAGTAAGAAGATATCCCACTTTCTATCCAGATGATTCCAGATTAGCCTGTTCGGACATATGGCAATATCTTCATGATTCTTATCAAACCAGGATGAACCACGATCTAAGAAGCTTTATTTGGAACCACTAATCAGTGGAGAATAACCAGGAAGTTGAATAAATCTCATAGGAGTTGTGAGTAAGAAGATATCCCACTTTCTATCCAGATGATTCCAGATTAGCCTGTTCGGACATATGGCAATATCTTCATGATTCTTATCAAACCAGGATGAACCACGATCTAAGAAGCTTTATTTGGAACCACTAATCAGTGGAGAATAACCAGGAAGTTGAATAAATCTCATAGGAGTTGTGAGTAAGAAGATATCCCACTTTCTATCCAGATGATTCCAGATTAGCCTGTTCGGACATATGGCAATATCTTCATGATTCTTATCAAACCAGGATGAACCACGATCTAAGAAGCTTTATTTGGAACCACTAATCAGTGGAGAATAACCAGGAAGTTGAATAAATCTCATAGGAGTTGTGAGTAAGAAGATATCCCACTTTCTATCCAGATGATTCCAGATTAGCCTGTTCGGACATATGGCAATATCTTCATGATTCTTATCAAACCAGGATGAACCACGATCTAAGAAGCTTTATTTGGAACCACTAATCAGTGGAGAATAACCAGGAAGTTGAATAAATCTCATAGGAGTTGTGAGTAAGAAGATATCCCACTTTCTATCCAGATGATTCCAGATTAGCCTGTTCGGACATATGGCAATATCTTCATGATTCTTATCAAACCAGGATGAACCACGATCTAAGAAGCTTTATTTGGAACCACTAATCAGTGGAGAATAACCAGGAAGTTGAATAAATCTCATAGGAGTTGTGAGTAAGAAGATATCCCACTTTCTATCCAGATGATTCCAGATTAGCCTGTTCGGACATATGGCAATATCTTCATGATTCTTATCAAACCAGGATGAACCACGATCTAAGAAGCTTTATTTGGAACCACTAATCAGTGGAGAATAACCAGGAAGTTGAATAAATCTCATAGGAGTTGTGAGTAAGAAGATATCCCACTTTCTATCCAGATGATTCCAGATTAGCCTGTTCGGACATATGGCAATATCTTCATGATTCTTATCAAACCAGGATGAACCACGATCTAAGAAGCTTTATTTGGAACCACTAATCAGTGGAGAATAACCAGGAAGTTGAATAAATCTCATAGGAGTTGTGAGTAAGAAGATATCCCACTTTCTATCCAGATGATTCCAGATTAGCCTGTTCGGACATATGGCAATATCTTCATGATTCTTATCAAACCAGGATGAACCACGATCTAAGAAGCTTTATTTGGAACCACTAATCAGTGGAGAATAACCAGGAAGTTGAATAAATCTCATAGGAGTTGTGAGTAAGAAGATATCCCACTTTCTATCCAGATGATTCCAGATTAGCCTGTTCGGACATATGGCAATATCTTCATGATTCTTATCAAACCAGGATGAACCACGATCTAAGAAGCTTTATTTGGAACCACTAATCAGTGGAGAATAACCAGGAAGTTGAATAAATCTCATAGGAGTTGTGAGTAAGAAGATATCCCACTTTCTATCCAGATGATTCCAGATTAGCCTGTTCGGACATATGGCAATATCTTCATGATTCTTATCAAACCAGGATGAACCACGATCTAAGAAGCTTTATTTGGAACCACTAATCAGTGGAGAATAACCAGGAAGTTGAATAAATCTCATAGGAGTTGTGAGTAAGAAGATATCCCACTTTCTATCCAGATGATTCCAGATTAGCCTGTTCGGACATATGGCAATATCTTCATGATTCTTATCAAACCAGGATGAACCACGATCTAAGAAGCTTTATTTGGAACCACTAATCAGTGGAGAATAACCAGGAAGTTGAATAAATCTCATAGGAGTTGTGAGTAAGAAGATATCCCACTTTCTATCCAGATGATTCCAGATTAGCCTGTTCGGACATATGGCAATATCTTCATGATTCTTATCAAACCAGGATGAACCACGATCTAAGAAGCTTTATTTGGAACCACTAATCAGTGGAGAATAACCAGGAAGTTGAATAAATCTCATAGGAGTTGTGAGTAAGAAGATATCCCACTTTCTATCCAGATGATTCCAGATTAGCCTGTTCGGACATATGGCAATATCTTCATGATTCTTATCAAACCAGGATGAACCACGATCTAAGAAGCTTTATTTGGAACCACTAATCAGTGGAGAATAACCAGGAAGTTGAATAAATCTCATAGGAGTTGTGAGTAAGAAGATATCCCACTTTCTATCCAGATGATTCCAGATTAGCCTGTTCGGACATATGGCAATATCTTCATGATTCTTATCAAACCAGGATGAACCACGATCTAAGAAGCTTTATTTGGAACCACTAATCAGTGGAGAATAACCAGGAAGTTGAATAAATCTCATAGGAGTTGTGAGTAAGAAGATATCCCACTTTCTATCCAGATGATTCCAGATTAGCCTGTTCGGACATATGGCAATATCTTCATGATTCTTATCAAACCAGGATGAACCACGATCTAAGAAGCTTTATTTGGAACCACTAATCAGTGGAGAATAACCAGGAAGTTGAATAAATCTCATAGGAGTTGTGAGTAAGAAGATATCCCACTTTCTATCCAGATGATTCCAGATTAGCCTGTTCGGACATATGGCAATATCTTCATGATTCTTATCAAACCAGGATGAACCACGATCTAAGAAGCTTTATTTGGAACCACTAATCAGTGGAGAATAACCAGGAAGTTGAATAAATCTCATAGGAGTTGTGAGTAAGAAGATATCCCACTTTCTATCCAGATGATTCCAGATTAGCCTGTTCGGACATATGGCAATATCTTCATGATTCTTATCAAACCAGGATGAACCACGATCTAAGAAGCTTTATTTGGAACCACTAATCAGTGGAGAATAACCAGGAAGTTGAATAAATCTCATAGGAGTTGTGAGTAAGAAGATATCCCACTTTCTATCCAGATGATTCCAGATTAGCCTGTTCGGACATATGGCAATATCTTCATGATTCTTATCAAACCAGGATGAACCACGATCTAAGAAGCTTTATTTGGAACCACTAATCAGTGGAGAATAACCAGGAAGTTGAATAAATCTCATAGGAGTTGTGAGTAAGAAGATATCCCACTTTCTATCCAGATGATTCCAGATTAGCCTGTTCGGACATATGGCAATATCTTCATGATTCTTATCAAACCAGGATGAACCACGATCTAAGAAGCTTTATTTGGAACCACTAATCAGTGGAGAATAACCAGGAAGTTGAATAAATCTCATAGGAGTTGTGAGTAAGAAGATATCCCACTTTCTATCCAGATGATTCCAGATTAGCCTGTTCGGACATATGGCAATATCTTCATGATTCTTATCAAACCAGGATGAACCACGATCTAAGAAGCTTTATTTGGAACCACTAACTAATAAGTGAAGATAAATCTCAGGAAGAGTGAGAAATCTCATAGGAGATGAGTAAGAAGATATCCCATTCTATCCAGATGATTCCAGATTAGCCTGTTCGGACATATGGCAATATCTTCATGATTCTTTCAAACCAAAATTAAGAAGCTTTATTTGGCCACTAATCAGTGGAGAATAACCAGGAAGTTGAATAAATCCATAGGAGTTGTGAGTAAGAAGATATCCCGTTTCTATCCAGATGATTCCAAATAGCCTGTTCGGACATATGGCAATATCTTCATGATTCTTATCAAACCTGAACCACGATCAGAACTTTATTTGAACCACTAATCAGTGGAGAATAACCAAAGTTAATAAATTCTTGGAAGGAGTAAGTATATCCAAGCTTTGTGTTGCTCTTTTCCTTGCTCATGATTTTATCCCACCAGGATGAACCAGGAAGAAGCTTTATTTGGAACCACTAACTAGAATAACCAGGAAGTTGAATAAATCTCGGTCCAAGACTAAGAAGATATCCCATTTCTATCAGATGATTCCTTATTGAACCATTTCTATTTTAAGTTATTTCATTTTTTATCGACAAGGAGCATGTTCCTTAGTCTTTATAATGTTTGCAAAACTCATTGAGAAGATTAACTTGATATTTTATAAAACTTTTCTTTCAAAGAAAACCTAGAGCTCTCAACTGAACTCGCAGCGCCTCCTTGCCTTGTGAGACCAGTACCTCCACGGCTTGAAGGTTCCCTTGTGTTGTATCACGAGCCTTCCATCTCTCGTGTGGTGCACTTCAATCCACCTTGTTCTTAGTTCACGGTTTCTCTTGGTTGATTAGATCAAACAATAGAACCACCTCTTGATCTAGAACGGCTCCATCTCTCTTGCTTGGATCATACTGCCTTTGTCAGCCTAGGCTTGTATCATTTCTGGTATCAGAGCTGAAGTTCCTTCAGCATCATGTTGTAACTATCCTCTCTACTAGTTTCTTTAGATCATTTCGATTTTACTTTCATCCATTCAAAAAAAAAAAGAAAATCATTTGTCATCTCATATAGTTTGCTTTGCATATTCATATCTTGTTTTTCCATCCTTTCATCATTAGGTTGAGTCCATTGCTAGTTAGATCATCTCGCCATCTTCAAAAAAAAAAAGAAAAGTTTGCATCCGTGTTCCCAAGTTGCAATATTCTCAAATTTCCTTTTTAGTAGACATTGTCATATTAGTGTGATCGATTTTCCTTTTGCTTCCTTTCTTTGATTTGTTTTTCTTTTTGCATCAAATCCCATCTTTACTTATTTCTTTTCATTGATCAGAGCTAAGGTTTGAGTATTTTAATTACAGGGGACAATGGGAGAAGCATCCGAGTTGGCTACTATGATGCAAGCCTTCAATGCAATGAGGGAAGAGATGAAGGAGATGCGCCAAGACCTTGGAGATAGGCTAACCAGAGTCGAGCAGAGACCAACGGCTCAAGCTACCAAACTGCTGAGAGGTTTCCAAATCGAAACCAGCAGTACCAAGCTCCAAACAACAGGGTACTGGAGTACACTTCAATGATGATCCAGAGACTAGTACTCGGAATCAGCAGAATGAAGAAGACACTGGACAACAACATGGTCCTTATCCGAGGGCAAGAGTTCAACAAGATGACTATGGAGAAGAGGCAGAAGAGGAAGAGGATTACTTACCTCCACAAAGAGCTCCACGGAGACCCATCCGCAACCAAGGCTATGAGGAAGATGACTATGCACCTCAACAGAGAGGACATCGCCAACAACACACCAAGGACCGGATCTCCTAAAGATGACACCACCACAGTATGCGGGAAAGGTTGACCCTGAGGCTTACCTTGATTGGGAAAAGAGGATGGATCACATCTTTTGCTTACTACAACCATCCTGGCCCCAAGAGAGTTGCTTTGGCAGTAGCTCAGCTCACGGATAATGCCTTATCCTGGTGGGATAGATTGTGCACTGACCGTAGGAGAGGGCACTTGAGGCGACTAGACTCCTGGTTAGACATGAAAGATGCTATGAGGCTGAGGTTTGTGCCACAACACTATCACAGAGACTTGCACAAGAAGTTCAGAACACTTAAGCAAGGGAGCAAGTCAGTTGAGGATTACTATGAGGAGTTTGAGAAGCTAAGAAACCGCCTTGATCTTAATGAAGATGAAGAAACCATCATGGCTCAATTCATAGATGGGTTGCAAGATAGAGTGAGCAGCAAGGTTGAAAGACAAGCTTATGGGGATCTCAAAGACCTATTCCACTAGCAGTACAAGCTGAGCAACATATCAAGAAGAAGAGCACCAGAGGCAGGTCTCAATCAAACTGGAACTCCAACAACAACAGCAACTACAACAAACCAGTAGACAAGGGAAAGGGATTGAGGGAGATACTCGCCAAGTCTCAATCTGTGGATACCAGCAAAGACACCAGGACAGATCCAACCAAGACTACTACTCCTCAACGTGCCAGAGACATCACTTGTTTCAAATGTAAGGGCCGAGGACATATGGCTAGAGAATGTCCAAACCAGAGAGTGATGATGCTCACTGATGATGGGTATGAATCACATGATGAGGATGCACCTGAATTACAAGCGGACTATGGAGAATTGCAATACCCAGACGTGGGAGAGAGCTTAATGATAAGGCGTGTGCTTAGTGTTCTAGTAGAACCCGCTGAGACTATCCAAAGAGAAAACATCTTCCATAGCAGATGCACTATTAAAGGCAAGGTATGTAACCTCATCATTGATGGTGGGTCTTGTACTAATGCGCCGCGAGTGCTTACATGGTTGATAAGCTTGGCTTAGTCAAGGTCCAGCATCCGCATCCATATAGGCTAAGATGGTTAGATGATAAGGTTGAGCTGCAGATCAAAGAGCAAGTTACTATCCCTTTTAGCATTGGTAAGTATCAAGATGAGGTGTTTGTTGATGTAGTGCCTATGCAAGCTGGGCATGTATTGTTAGGTCGACCTTGGCAATGGGATAGAGAGACAAGACATGATGGTAGATCAAACATGTATACATTCATGCATAACAAGCGTAAGATTAGTCTAGCTCCTCTCACTCCTGCTCAAGTCATGAATTGCATTTGCAAATGGTTAAGGAGAAGGAAAAATCTGTTAAGTCAAATTTCCTAATCAGCCTAGCCATATAAAGAGGCAACTGCTACCAAACACACAATGCTACTAATGATCTTTAAGAGCTTTGAGTGCAGGTTCAGGTGAAGTGGAGTATCCACCAGAGATTACTAAGCTTCTTGACAAGTTCAAAGACTGGTTTCAGAAGAGATTCCACACGGCTTACCACCACTAAGGGCATTGAACATCAGATAGATTTCATACCAGGAGCTGCTTTGCCAACAAACCAGCTTATAGAGTAAACCCCGAGGAGGCCAAGGAGTTGGAAAGACAAGTTCAGGACCTATTGGACAAGGGGTACGTGAGGGAGACCTAAGTCCTTGTGCGGTTCCTGTCTTACTAGTACCAAAGAAGGATGGGACTTGGAGGATGTGTGTAGACTGCCGTGCAATCAACAACATCACCATCAAGTACAGACACCCCATTCCCCGGCTTGATGACATGCTAGATGAGCTAAGTGGAGCCACCATCTTCTCCAAGATTGATCTTAAGAGTGGGTACCATCAGGTAAGGATGAAGGAAGGTGATGAGTGGAAGACAGCTTTTAAAACAAAGCAAGGTCTCTATGAGTGGCTGGTGATGCCATTTGGACTCACCAATGCTCCTAGTACTTTCATGAGGCTTATGAACCACATCCTTAGACCCTACATCAGTAAGTTTGTTGTGGTATATTTTGATGATATTTTTAATTTACAGTACAAACTTACTTGATCATGTGTCACATCTTGAGCAAGTATTAGAAACACTTCGTAAAGAAGGACTCTATGCAAACCTCAAGAAGTGCACATTCTGCACTGATAACTTGTCTTCCTAGGTTTTGTTGTGAGTTCACAGGGGTTACAGGTTGATGAAGAGAAGGTTAGAGCAATCCAAGAATGGCCAGTACCCACAAGCATCAGTCAAGTCAGAAGCTTTCATGGGCTAGCCAGTTTCTACAGGCGGTTTGTTCAGGATTTCAGTAGCATAGCAGCACCTCTCACTGCCATTGTCAAGAAGAGTGTTGGATTCATGTGGGAGAAAGCTCAAGAAGAGGCTTTTCAGGCCCTCAAATACCGGCTAACTCATGCACCAGTGCTGGCTTTACCAGACTTCAATAAGACATTTTGAAGTAGAGTGTGATGCCTCAGGGATTGGGATTGGGGCAGTACTACTTCAAGGAGGCAAACCAGTGGCTTTCTTCAGTGAGAAACTCAGTGGAGCTGCTCTTAACTACCCTACCTATGACAAGGAGCTATATGCCTTGGTGAGAGACATATGGCTAGAGAATGCCCAAACCAGAGAGTGATGATGCTCACTGATGATGGGTGATGAATCACATGATGAGGATGCCACCTGAATTACAAGCGTACTATTGGAGATTGCAATACCAGACGTTGGGAGAGAGCTTAATGATAAGGCGTGTGCTTAGTGTTCTAGTAGAACCCGCTGAGACTATCCAAAGAGAAAACATCTTCCATAGCAGATGCACTATTAAGGCAAGGTATGTAACCTCATCATTGATGGTGGGTCTATATGTAACTAACGGCGCGCCAGTGCTTACATGCGTTGATTAAGCTTGGCTTAGTCAAGGTCCGCATCCGCATCCATATAGGCTAAGATGGTTAGTTGATAGGTTGAGCTGCAAATCAAAGAGCAAGTTACATCCCTTTCAGCATTGGTAAGTATCAAGATGAGGTAGTTTTTGATGTAGTGCCTATGCAAGCTGGGCATGTATTGTTAGGTCGACCTTGGCAATGGGATAGAGAGACAAGACATGATGGTAGATCAACATGTATACATTCATGCATAACAGCGATAAGAATTAGTCTAGCTCCTCTCACTCCTGCTCAAGTCCATGATTGCATTTGCAAATGGTTAAGGAGAAGGAAAAATCTGTTAAGTCAATTTCCTAATCCAGCCCCCTAGCTATAAGAAGGCAACTGCTACCAAAACACACAATGCTACTAATGATCTTTAAGGAGCTTTTGAGTGCAGGTTCAGGTGAAGTGGAGTATCCACCAGAGATTACTAAGCTTCTTGACAAGTTCAAAGACTTGTTTCCAGAAGAGATTCCACACGGCTTACCACCACTAAGGGGCATTGAACATCAGATAGATTTCATACCAGGAGCTGCTTTGCCAAACAAACCAGCTTATAGAGAGTAAACCCGAGGAGGCCAAGGAGTTGGAAAGACAAGTTCAGGACCTATTGGACAAGGGGTACGTGAGGGAGACCTAAGTCCTTGTGCGGTTCCTGTCTTACTAGTACCAAAGAAGGATGGGACTTGGAGGATGTGTGTAGACTGCCGTGCAATCAACAACATCACCATCAAGTACAGACACCCCATTCCCCGGCTTGATGACATGCTAGATGAGCTAAGTGGAGCCACCATCTTTTCCAAGATTGATCTTAAGAGTGGGTACCATCAGGTAAGGATGAAGGAAGGTGATGAGTGGAAGACAGCTTTTAAAACAAAGCAAGGTCTCTATGAGTGGCTAGTGATGCCATTTGGACTCACCAATGCTCCTAGTACTTTCATGAGGCTTATGAACCACATCCTTAGACCCTACATCAGTAAGTTTGTTGTGGTATACTTTGATGATATTTTAATTTACAGTACAACTTACTTGACCATGTGTCACATCTTGAGCAAGTATTAGAAACACTTCGTAAAGAAGGACTCTATGCAAACCTCAAGAAGTGCACATTCTGCACTGATAAACTTGTCTTCCTAGGTTTTATTGTGAGTTCACAGGGGTTACAGGTTGATGAAGAGAAGGTTAGAGCAATCCAAGAATGGCCAGTACCCACAAGCATCAGTCAAGTCAGAAGCTTTCATGGGCTAGCCAGTTTCTACAGGCGGTTTGTTCAGGATTTCAGTAGCATAGCAGCACCTCTCACTGCCATTGTCAAGAAGAGTGTTGGATTCATGTGGGAAAAAGCTCAAGAAGAGGCTTTTCAGGCCCTCAAATACCGGCTAACTCATGCACCAGTGCTGGCTTTACCAGACTTCAATAAGACATTTGAAGTAGAGTGTGATGCCTCAGGGATTGGGATTGGGGCAGTACTACTTCAAGGAGGCAAACCAGTGGCTTTCTTCAGTGAGAAACTCAGTGGAGCTGCTCTTAACTACCCTACCTATGACAAGGAGCTATATGCCTTGGTGAGAGCTTTGGAGACATGGCAGCACTACCTCTTGTCCAAGGAATTTGTGGTGCACACTGATCATGAGACCCTTAAACATCTAAGAGGGCAAACCAATCTCAAGAGAAGACATGCTAGGTGGCTGGAGTTTATAGAAACCTTTCCATACATCATCAAGTATAAGAAGGGTAAAGAGAACATTGTAGCTGATGCACTCTCCAGGAGACATGCCTTGATTGCCACAATGGAAGCTAAGGTGCTAGGATTTGAGTTCATCAAGGAACTATATGGGGAGGATCCGGATCTTGCTGACACCTACACCAGCTGCACTAAAGGACCTCACGGGAAGTTATACTTGCATGAGGGGTTCTTGTTTAAGGGCAAGAGATTATGTGTCCCTCAGTGTTCTTTGAGAGACCTGATCACTAGAGAAGCTCACGGAGGGGATCTCATGGGACATTTTGGAGTAGACAAGACACTTGCTGTGGTCAGAGAGCATTTTTATTGGCCGCATCTAAAGAAGACAGTAGAGGCTCATTGTGCAAGATGTGTGGTATGCAAGAAAGCTAAGTCAAGAGTACAACCCCATGGTCTTTACATGCCACTGCCCATCCCACAGCCCCTTGGGTGGACATATCCATGGATTTTAAACTAGGACTACCCATGATTCAACACAAAGATTCAATCTTTGTTGTGGTGGATAGGTTCTCCAAGATGGCACACTTCATACCTTGTGCCAAGGTGAATGATGCATCCAAGACAGCTGACTTGTTCTTCAGAGAAGTGGTTCGCTTACATGGGGTTCCTAGAACCATTGTGTCAGATAGAGACACCAAGTTCCTCAGCCACTTCTGGAGGACACTATGGAAAAAGCTTGGAACAAAGTTACTCTACTCAACTACTTGCCATCCGCAAACTGATGGGCAAACAGAAGTTGTTAACAGAACTCTCTCCACATTGCTTAGAGCCACCATTGGGAAGAACATGAAGAATTGGGTTGATTGTATTCCCTTCATAGAGTTTGCTTACAACCGGGCTCAGCACTCAGCTACAAAGATGTCACCATTTGAAGCTGCTTATGGGTTCAATCCAAAGACACCTCTCGATCTTACTCCTTTACCTCCAGCAGAAGTCATTAGCCTCACGGGTGAAGCCAAGGCTGCTTATGTCAAGGAATTACACCACAAAGTCCAGGAGAACCTAGAGAAGCGAACTGACCAGTATGCTAAACAAGCTAACAAGGGTCGCAAAGAGGTTATATTTGAACCAGGGGAGTGGGTTTGGTTACACATGAGGGAAGAGAGGTTCCCTAACCAGAGGAGTTCTAAGCTGAAGCCAAGAGGCACTGGTCCCTTTCAAGTCCTTGAGAGGATCAACAACAACGCCTACCGTCTTGACCTACCAGGTGAGCTAAATGTATCATCCACTTTCAGTGTTACTGATTTGTCTCCTTGCTTTGCAGATGAACCAGTTTTGAGGTCAAAACCTTTTGAAGAGGGAGGGAATGATGAGGACATTGAACCTGACCTTACTGAACCAGACATTCAAGACATGATCAGCAACATTACCAAACCAGAGACTGAGCAAGAAGTGCCCATACCAACCGTGTTTAAGGGAGCTATCACTAGACAAAGAGCTAAGATACTTCAACATAAATTTAATGAGAGCATGATACTTGCTTCTGATCTTGGACAGGTTAAACAAGCTGAGGAAGTTACCAATATGTGATCAAGAGAGATGCCGTGAAGATAGAGGAACCAAATGGGAGTTCTCAAGCATCAAGAGAAGATCTTTGGCCATTCATACCTGATCAGAGTCACAACGATTTGATGATCATTACCATAGAAGAATCCAATGCTAAGAAGGTTCTTGGACAGGGTTAGCTACTAGGCAAGCTCCTTGTGTGTGCTCTTTTCCTTGCTCTTGGTTTTGTCCCACGAGGTTTTCCAGGAGAAGGTTTTTAACGAGGCCACAACTAGCTTACAAATCACCTTGAAGCATCTCGGTCCAAGACTAAGAAGAAACCATTTCTTCTTTGTTTCCTTATTTGAACCATATTCTATTTTAAGTTATTTCATTTTTGTGTCGACAAGGAGCATGTTCCTTTAGTCTTTATAATGTTTGCAAAACTCATTGAGAAGATTGGACTTGATATTTTATAAAACTTTTTCTTTCAAAGAAAACCTAGAGCTCTCAACTTAACTCGCAGCCGCCTCCTTGCCTTGTGAGACCAGTACCTCCACGGCTTGAAGGTTCCCTTGTGTTGTATCACGAGCCTTCCATCTCTCGTGTGGTGCACTTCAATCCACCTTGTTCTTAGTTCACGGTTTCTCTTGGTTGATTAGATCAAACAATAGAACCACCTCTTCATCTAGAACGGCTCCATCTCTCTTGCTTGGATCATACTGCCTTTGTCAGCCTAGGCTTGTATCATGTTGTGAGCAAGAAGATATCCCACCTTCTATTCCAGATTAGCCTGTTCGGACATATGGCAATATCTTCATGATTCTTATCAAACCAGGATGAACCACGATCTAAGAAGCTTTATTTGGAACCATAATCTGTGGAGAATAGCCAGGAAGTTGAATAAATCTCATAGGAGTTGTGAGTAAGAAGATATCCCACCTTCTATCCAGATGATTCCAGATTAGCCTGTTCGGACATATGGCAATATCTTCATGATTCTTATCAAACCAGGTTGAACCACGATCTAAGAAGCTTTATTTGGAACCACTAATCAGTGGAGAATAACCAGGAAGTTGAATTAATCTCATAGGAGTTGTGAGCAAGAAGATTCCCACCTTCTATCCAGATGATTCTAGATTTGCCTGTTCAGACATATGGCAATATCTTCATGATTCTTATCAAACCAGGATAAACCACGATCTAAGAAACTTTATTTGGAACCACTAATCAGTGGAGAATAACCAGGAAGTTGAATAAATCTCATAAGTATTGTGAGTAAGAAGATATCCCACTTTCTATCCAGATGATTCCAGATTAGCCTGTTCGGACATATGGCAATATCTTTCATGATTCTTATCAAACCAGGATGAACCTGTGAGATTTAGAGATTAAGTGTGAAGATTGATGAGAATGAGTAACTAAGAGAGTGAGATTGAGAGAATCCGAGAGAGAGAGTTTAGTGAAGTGGTTTCATCTTTCATTCACTTAACTTGAAATGGTTCACATACAAGGTTAATATATCGACATAAGCAGCATAAGAGAACAAAGGAGAAAAGCATAAACAAATGAGCAAGTAGTCTGGTCGCCTGGTCTTGGATAGCGACCTGTCATCAACGGCTCCAAGGCAAGAGTAATACAATATTATACTCTTGCCGACATCCCCCTTCTTGTCTTCACACTCCAACGTCTCTCTCTTCTTTCAAACATATCAGAGGCGACCTAGGGAGGATCTCCTTGCTGTTCAAGACTCTTTTACAAGTTCTAGTGTTGCCTTGTCTCCCAAGTTGTACGGCCATACTTGTGTTCCAAGGTAACACCATTTCCTTGTATCATTTGAATCTCTTCTTCTCCTCTGATTACTCTTATGTCGCTATGCTTCATCTCAACACTCCCCCTCAAGCTTGACCATGTGAAACAAGTCAAGCTTGGAAGTCATGAAGCATTCCCTCATTAAAACCTTGGCTAGGTAAAACCACATGGGACAAAAAACCACGCCAAGGGAAAAGAGTAGAACACTTCATGAAGGAGAGAATCAGTGAGATGATATGTCTATGAGTCCAAGCTTTGAATGGATGAACTCACAGACCTTTCGGCTTGCAGCTTTGGTGAAGATGTCTGCCAGTTGCTCTTCACTTCTGGTGTAACATGGCAGTATGATGCGTTGCTCCACTGCTTGTCTGACTTTATGGCAATCAACTTCAATGTGTTTGGTTCTTTCATGGAACACATTGTTGGAGGCTATATGAATGGCTGCCTGGTTATCACAATGCATTGTGATGGGATCTTTGCTTTCAATTCCCAAATCCCTTAGCAGGTTCTTCATCCAGATTAGCTCACTGGTGAGTTTCCTCATTGCTCTATACTCAGCTTCTGCACTAGAGCATGAGACTATCTTCTGCTTCTTGCTTTTCCAAGTGACTAAGTTGCCTCCTATGAAGGTACAATATCCAGTAGTAGACCTCCTGTCCACTCTGTCTCCAGCCCAATCTGCATCACAATACCCCACTATCTCAGTGCTCTTGTTGCACCCTAGCCATACTCCTTGTCCTGGTGCCTCTCTTAGGTATCTCAGAATCCTTTCCACCATGTTCCAATGGTGCATCTTTGGCGCTTGCATGTGCTGACTGACTTGGTTCACAGCAAAGCATACATCCGGTCTTGTAATGGTTAGATAGATGAGCTTTCCCACCATTTTCCTATAGTGCCTTACATCTCCATATGGCTTATCTTCTATCTCCCCCTCACGCATCACCTTGTATCCTTCTTCTAGTGGCGTTTTAGCAGCTCTACTGTCAAGATCACCAGCTTCTTTTAACAAATCCAAAGTGTATTTTCTTTGTGATAGGAACAGCCCTTCCTTAGATCTGCAAATCTCAATCCCTAGGAAGTACTTGAGCTCTCCCAAGTCCTTGATGTCGAATGTTGCTTTAAGAAATGCTTTGGTTGAGCTGATCCCTTCTTTATTACTGCCTGTGATGATTATATCATCTACATAGATGAGTATAACAATGATCCCTTGCTTGCTGGTCAGAGTGAACAAGGTGTGATCAGCCTCAGATTTTACAAAGCCCCTTCCATTCAGTGTTGAGCTCAGCTTGTGATACCAGGCTCTTGGGGATTGCTTCAGACCATATATTGCTTTCCTCAGTCTCAAAACATTGCCAGGCTTTACCATGCTTTCCATTCCAGGTGGTGGGCGCATGTATACTTCATCTTCTAGCTCTCCTTGTAAGAATGCATTCTTGACATCCATTTGCCAAAGATCCCATTCCAAATTCACAGCAAGAGAGAGCACAACCCTTATGGTGTGTAACTTTGCTACTGGAGCAAACGTTTCTAGGTAATC
The DNA here is from genome assembly GCF_000801105.2 of Raphanus sativus. Classification (NCBI taxonomy): domain Eukaryota; kingdom Viridiplantae; phylum Streptophyta; class Magnoliopsida; order Brassicales; family Brassicaceae; genus Raphanus; species Raphanus sativus. The sequence continues at coordinate 21,218 of NW_026615411.1, read as the reverse complement.
TTCTCCATACACTTGGGTGTAGCCTCTTGCTACTAGCCTGGTCTTCTTCCTTTCAGGTTTCCCATTAGCTAGATACTTGATTGTGAACAGAAGCATGCTGGTCACTGCCTTCTTGCCTTTGGGAAGCTCACTCTCAAAATAGGTTCCATTCTTTTCCATAGCCCCCATCTCATCTTCCACAGACTCTCTCCATTCATCTATCTCCATGGCTTCTTTATAGCTTCTCGGAATGAATTCTTGATCCACATTTGCCATAAAGACTTGGTGGTTCTCAGGAAACTGAGCTAGAGAGCATGTAGCTTGGATGGGATGAGCCACGGCTTGTGAGTTGAAATACACTCTTGTATTCACCCAATCTGTTGGAGGACGCCTGATCCTCTCACTTCTTCTTGGTGGTTGAGCTTGAGCTGGTTCTTCTAGTATTGTAGCCTCATCATCCGTCTGATCTCTGCTACCCACTGATCCTTCTGGTTGCTCTGCTTGATCATGAGAAACTGAGCTTTGTGGTTGTATCTCAGTTATCTTCCCCCCCTCAGGATCAAGAGGAGCATCCGCAGCAGCTTCATTACTAGGACCCTCCTGGTCTCTATTGCTTGTGGAACCCTCCTGATGAGAGCTTGACTCAGCTGTTGTATTCCCTCCTGGTATACTGATGCCAATGCCCCTCATAACCCTTCTCAAGTTCTCGGCCCTATCTGATGCTGATTGAGACAAGTCTTTTACTTCATCCCAACTCTTTTCTGCATAGTAGCCTTTGGACTCAACAAACCTCACATCCCTGGATACTAGAACCCTCTTGGTATCTGGCACATAGCACTTGTATCCTTTTGGTGAGGAGAGTAGCCTATAAACATGGCTCTGGTGCTCTTTGGTTCCAGCTTGTTTCTTTGTTGTCCTGGAATCAAAACAAAGCACACACACCCAAATACCCGAAGGTGATCTATAGATGGACGATATTTGTTTAATACCTCATGTGGTGACTGATCTTGCAAGATTTTGGTTGGTATCTTGTTGATCAGGTAGCATGCTGTCATCACTGCATCGCCCCAAAACCTCTTTGGCACATTCATGTGGAACATCATACTCCTAGCAACCTCCATAAGGTGCCTATTCTTTCTCTCAGCCACTCCATTTTGTTGTGGAGTGTATGGACAGCTTGTTTGATGGATCACTCCATGCTTGGATAGGTGTTGTTTAAATGCTGTGCTTGTGTATTCCCCACCATTATCTGATCTCAAAATTTTTATCTTGGCATTGTAATGGTTAGACACATAATTTTGAAAATTTATAAAAGCATCTAACACCCTATCCTTTGATTGAAGCAAGGTGATCCAAGTATACTTGGTTTTCTCATCTATGAATGTCACAAAGTATTTATGAAACTCCCTAGATGCGCATGGTGCAGTCCAAACATCAGAGTGAATTAAATCAAAGGCACATTCATAGATAGTACTCGATTTAGGAAACACAGTTTTACAATGCTTTCCTAAGATACAAGCTTCACAATCTTTTTGAAAAGAAATACTAGGCAACATGATGTTCAAGGCACGAGAGTGAGGATGACCTAATCTAGCATGCCACATTACATCTTTAGGGAAATTAAAACAAGAATTTAAAGCAAGAGATAAATCGGAAGCAAGCTTAGTGTCTTCAAGCAAGTACAAGTCTCCCTTGGTTACACCTTTGCCAAGCAACCTACTAGTTTCAATATCCTGAAACAAAACATCATTAGGAGTGAAGGTAACATGGCAATTTAAATCAGTGGCAACCCTTTTTACTGATAACAAGTTGGAAGTGAAACTAGGCATATAAAAGGCTTTAGAGTCTTTTTCAAATATCCTAAGATCACCCACCCCTTTAATTGGAACCAACTCTCCATTAGCTACACAAACATTTCCTAGGGCAGGAACAATATTTTTAATCAACCCTAGATCACTTATCATATGATGACTAGCCCCTGAATCAATCACTAAAGGTTTGTTCATTTTAGAGCTAGCAATCGCATTCAAGGAATAGTCAATATTAGTAGCATGTAAAGAGGTACCAAAGGTGTTACCAGAGTGGTCCTTGAGGGCCCTGATGAGAGCCTCAATGTCAGATCTCTTGATGGTATCATCAGGAGTGATTCTCAAGGTACTGGAGTTGCTTGATACAAGCGCTTTGCCTTCACCAGCTGGATTGGTGTTTGAGATGGCTCGTGTGGTGTTTGGAGTGCTTGGTTCACCCATCTCACCAGAGTAGTTGGCTCTTGCATCATTGAGAGGAGTCCTGAACTTCATTGGCTTGAGGTGAGGGTGGAGAATCCAGCACTTGTCCTTGCCATGCCCTTTCTTCTTGCAATGGTCACAAACCCACACTTTCTTGTCCTCCGGCTTGTACTGACCCTTGTTTGCTGTGCCTTCAGCTTGGTTCACCAACACAAGCTCTCCTTTGCCCCCAAAGAGTCCAACCGACCCTTGTTCCTTCTGGATTTGAGAGCATACTTCTTCCAAGGTTGGTAGCTTCTCAGCTCTCAGCAAGTGTTTAATGAGGTCGTTGTAACCGGGGTTCATGGTGAGGAGCAAGGCAAACACCTTGTCTTCTTCTCTCCGGTCTTTAAGTATGCTAGGGTCCACAGTACATGGCCTCAGCATCTCCAACTCAGCCCACAAGGCTCGGAACTTGCCGAAATGCTGGTTGAAATCCATGTCTTCTTGGTGGAGTGAGCTAATGGCCCTCTTGACCTCAAACACTCTACTCAAGTTTGATATGTTGCCATACACCTTCTGAAGAGTGTTCCACAACTCTTTGGGAGTCTCACAGTAAGAGTAAGCTTCCAAGATTGGTGCGTCAAGGCTGCTTTGGATGATAGACAACACCAAGAGATCCTCCTGATCCCACTTGTCTTCGGTAGCAACCACAACTTCAGTACTGTCCCCTCCTTGGACAGTTTCTTTAGAGGGCTTGTCTTCTGTTATGTGAGAGCAGAGACCTCTTCCTCCCAAGGCTGTTTTCACAAGCCTAGACCACAAGAGATAGTTTACACCAGTGAGTGTAACCGGAATGGAGACTTTGGATGACTTTTCCATTTTTGGCAAATTCTGGAGTGATAAGTGAAGAACACTCAAGAACACAAAGAAATTTTGCTAAAAAGGGAAAGTTAAGAACAGAGATTATGCGGAAGTGAAAAAGAAATTAAGGTCTCAAGAGCAAGAGAGCTCTGATACCATGTGAGATTTAGAGATTAAGTGTGAAGATTGATGAGAATGAGTAACTAAGAGAGTGAGATTGAGAGAATCCGAGAGAGAGAGTTTAGTGAAGTGGTTTCATCTTTCATTCACTTAACTTGAAATGGTTCACATACAAGGTTAATATATCGACATAAGCAGCATAAGAGAACAAAGGAGAAAAGCATAAACAAATGAGCAAGTAGTCTGGTCGCCTGGTCTTGGATAGCGACCTGTCATCAACGGCTCCAAGGCAAGAGTAATACAATATTATACTCTTGCCGACATCCCCCTTCTTGTCTTCACACTCCAACGTCTCTCTCTTCTTTCAAACACATCAGAGGCGACTTAGGAAGGATCTCCTTGCTGTTCAAGACTCTTTTACAAGTTCTAGTGTTGCCTTGTCTCCCAAGTTGTACGGCCATACTTGTGTTCCAAGGTAACACCATTTCCTTGTATCATTTGAATCTCTTCTTCTCCTCTGATTACTCTTATGTCGCTATGCTTCATCTCAACAGAACCACGATCTAGAAAGCTTTATTTGGGAACCACTAATCAGTGGAGAATAACCAGGAAGTTGAATAAATCTCATAGGAGTTGTGAGTAAGAAGATATCCCACTTTCTATCCAGATGATTCCAGATTAGCCTGTTCGGACATATGGCAATATCTTCATGATTCTTATCAAACCAGGATGAACCACGATCTAAGAAGCTTTATTTGGAACCACTAATCAGTGGAGAATAACCAGGAAGTTGAATAAATCTCATAGGAGTTGTGAGTAAGAAGATATCCCACTTTCTATCCAGATGATTCCAGATTAGCCTGTTCGGACATATGGCAATATCTTCATGATTCTTATCAAACCAGGATGAACCACGATCTAAGAAGCTTTATTTGGAACCACTAATCAGTGGAGAATAACCAGGAAGTTGAATAAATCTCATAGGAGTTGTGAGTAAGAAGATATCCCACTTTCTATCCAGATGATTCCAGATTAGCCTGTTCGGACATATGGCAATATCTTCATGATTCTTATCAAACCAGGATGAACCACGATCTAAGAAGCTTTATTTGGAACCACTAATCAGTGGAGAATAACCAGGAAGTTGAATAAATCTCATAGGAGTTGTGAGTAAGAAGATATCCCACTTTCTATCCAGATGATTCCAGATTAGCCTGTTCGGACATATGGCAATATCTTCATGATTCTTATCAAACCAGGATGAACCACGATCTAAGAAGCTTTATTTGGAACCACTAATCAGTGGAGAATAACCAGGAAGTTGAATAAATCTCATAGAGTTGTGAGTAAGAAGATATCCCACTTTCTATCCAGATGATTCCAGATTAGCCTGTTCGGACATATGGCAATATCTTCATGATTCTTATCAAACCAGGATGAACCACGATCTAAGAAGCTTTATTTGGAACCACTAATCAGTGGAGAATAACCAGGAAGTTGAATAAATCTCATAGGAGTTGTGAGTAAGAAGATATCCCACTTTCTATCCAGATGATTCCAGATTAGCCTGTTCGGACATATGGCAATATCTTCATGATTCTTATCAAACCAGGATGAACCACGATCTAAGAAGCTTTATTTGGAACCACTAATCAGTGGAGAATAACCAGGAAGTTGAATAAATCTCATAGGAGTTGTGAGTAAGAAGATATCCCACTTTCTATCCAGATGATTCCAGATTAGCCTGTTCGGACATATGGCAATATCTTCATGATTCTTATCAAACCAGGATGAACCACGATCTAAGAAGCTTTATTTGGAACCACTAATCAGTGGAGAATAACCAGGAAGTTGAATAAATCTCATAGGAGTTGTGAGTAAGAAGATATCCCACTTTCTATCCAGATGATTCCAGATTAGCCTGTTCGGACATATGGCAATATCTTCATGATTCTTATCAAACCAGGATGAACCACGATCTAAGAAGCTTTATTTGGAACCACTAATCAGTGGAGAATAACCAGGAAGTTGAATAAATCTCATAAGTGTTGTGAGCAAGAAGATATCCCACCTTCTATCCAGATGATTCCAGATTAGCCTGTTCGGACATATGCAATATCTTCATGATTCTTATCAAACCAGGATGAACCACGATCTAAGAAGCTTTATTTGGAACCACTAATCAGTGGAGAATAACCAGGAAGTTGAATAAATCTCATAAGTGTTGTGAGTAAGAAGATATCCCACTTTCTATCCAGATGATTCCAGATTAGCCTGTTCGGACATATGCCATTATCTTCATGATTCTTATCAAACCAGGATGAACCACGATCTAAGAAGCTTTATTTGGAACCACTAATCAGTGGAGAATAACCAGGAAGTTGAATAAATCTCATAGGAGTTGTGAGTAAGAAGATATCCCACTTTCTATCCAGATGATTCCAGATTAGCCTGTTCGGACATATGGCAATATCTTCATGATTCTTATCAAACCAGGATGAACCACGATCTAAGAAGCTTTATTTGGAACCACTAATCAGTGGAGAATAACCAGGAAGTTGAATAAATCTCATAGGAGTTGTGAGTAAGAAGATATCCCACTTTCTATCCAGATGATTCCAGATTAGCCTGTTCGGACATATGGCAATATCTTCATGATTCTTATCAAACCAGGATGAACCACGATCTAAGAAGCTTTATTTGGAACCACTAATCAGTGGAGAATAACCAGGAAGTTGAATAAATCTCATAGGAGTTGTGAGTAAGAAGATATCCCACTTTCTATCCAGATGATTCCAGATTAGCCTGTTCGGACATATGGCAATATCTTCATGATTCTTATCAAACCAGGATGAACCACGATCTAAGAAGCTTTATTTGGAACCACTAATCAGTGGAGAATAACCAGGAAGTTGAATAAATCTCATAGGAGTTGTGAGTAAGAAGATATCCCACTTTCTATCCAGATGATTCCAGATTAGCCTGTTCGGACATATGGCAATATCTTCATGATTCTTATCAAACCAGGATGAACCACGATCTAAGAAGCTTTATTTGGAACCACTAATCAGTGGAGAATAACCAGGAAGTTGAATAAATCTCATAGGAGTTGTGAGTAAGAAGATATCCCACCTTCTATCCAGATGATTCCAGATTAGCCTGTTCGGACATATGCCAATATCTTCATGATTCTTATCAAACCAGGATGAACCACGATCTAAGAAGCTTTATTTGGAACCACTAATCAGTGGAGAATAACCAGGAAGTTGAATAAATCTCATAGGAGTTGTGAGTAAGAAGATATCCCACTTTCTATCCAGATGATTCCAGATTAGCCTGTTCGGACATATGGCAATATCTTCATGATTCTTATCAAACCAGGATGAACCACGATCTAAGAAGCTTTATTTGGAACCACTAATCAGTGGAGAATAACCAGGAAGTTGAATAAATCTCATAGGATTGTGAGCAAGAAGATATCCCACCTTCTATCCAGATGATTCCAGATTAGCCTGTTCGGACATATGGCATTATCTTCATGATTCTTATCAAACCAGGATGAACCACGATCTAAGAAGCTTTATTTGGAACCACTAATCAGTGGAGAATAACCAGGAAGTTGAATAAATCTCATAAGTTTTGTGAGCAAGAAGATATCCCACCTTCTATCCAGATGATTCCAGATTAGCCTGTTCGGACATATGGCATTATCTTCATGATTCTTATCAAACCAGGATGAACCACGATCTAAGAAGCTTTATTTGGAACCACTAATCAGTGGAGAATAACCAGGAAGTTGAATAAATCTCATAGGAGTTGTGAGTAAGAAGATATCCCACTTTCTATCCAGATGATTCCAGATTAGCCTGTTCGGACATATGGCAATATCTTCATGATTCTTATCAAACCAGGATGAACCACGATCTAAGAAGCTTTATTTGGAACCACTAATCAGTGGAGAATAACCAGGAAGTTGAATAAATCTCATAAGTGTTGTGAGTAAGAAGATATCCCACTTTCTATCCAGATGATTCCAGATTAGCCTGTTCGGACATATGGCAATATCTTCATGATTCTTATCAAACCAGGATGAACCACGATCTAAGAAGCTTTATTTGGAACCACTAATCAGTGGAGAATAACCAGGAAGTTGAATAAATCTCATAGGAGTTGTGAGTAAGAAGATATCCCACTTTCTATCCAGATGATTCCAGATTAGCCTGTTCGGACATATGGCAATATCTTCATGATTCTTATCAAACCAGGATGAACCACGATCTAAGAAGCTTTATTTGGAACCACTAATCAGTGGAGAATAACCAGGAAGTTGAATAAATCTCATAGGAGTTGTGAGTAAGAAGATATCCCACTTTCTATCCAGATGATTCCAGATTAGCCTGTTCGGACATATGGCAATATCTTCATGATTCTTATCAAACCAGGATGAACCACGATCTAAGAAGCTTTATTTGGAACCACTAATCAGTGGAGAATAACCAGGAAGTTGAATAAATCTCATAAGTGTTGTGAGCAAGAAGATATCCCACCTTCTATCCAGATGATTCCAGATTAGCCTGTTCGGACATATGCATTATCTTCATGATTCTTATCAAACCAGGATGAACCACGATCTAAGAAGCTTTATTTGGAACCACTAATCAGTGGAGAATAACCAGGAAGTTGAATAAATCTCATAAGAGTTGTGAGCAAGAAGATATCCCACTTTCTATCCAGATGATTCCAGATTAGCCTGTTCGGACATATGCCATTATCTTCATGATTCTTATCAAACCAGGATGAACCACGATCTAAGAAGCTTTATTTGGAACCACTAATCAGTGGAGAATAACCAGGAAGTTGAATAAATCTCATAGGAGTTGTGAGTAAGAAGATATCCCACTTTCTATCCAGATGATTCCAGATTAGCCTGTTCGGACATATGGCAATATCTTCATGATTCTTATCAAACCAGGATGAACCACGATCTAAGAAGCTTTATTTGGAACCACTAATCAGTGGAGAATAACCAGGAAGTTGAATAAATCTCATAGGAGTTGTGAGTAAGAAGATATCCCACTTCTATCCAGATGATTCCAGATTAGCCTGTTCGGACATATGCCATTATCTTCATGATTCTTATCAAACCAGGATGAACCACGATCTAAGAAGCTTTATTTGGAACCACTAATCAGTGGAGAATAACCAGGAAGTTGAATAAATCTCATAAGGATTGTGAGCAAGAAGATATCCCACCTTCTATCCAGATGATTCCAGATTAGCCTGTTCGGACATATGCCATTATCTTCATGATTCTTATCAAACCAGGATGAACCACGATCTAAGAAGCTTTATTTGGAACCACTAATCAGTGGAGAATAACCAGGAAGTTGAATAAATCTCATAGGAGTTGTGAGTAAGAAGATATCCCACTTTCTATCCAGATGATTCCAGATTAGCCTGTTCGGACATATGGCAATATCTTCATGATTCTTATCAAACCAGGATGAACCACGATCTAAGAAGCTTTATTTGGAACCACTAATCAGTGGAGAATAACCAGGAAGTTGAATAAATCTCATAAGTGTTGTGAGCAAGAAGATATCCCACTTTCTATCCAGATGATTCCAGATTAGCCTGTTCGGACATATGCATTATCTTCATGATTCTTATCAAACCAGGATGAACCACGATCTAAGAAGCTTTATTTGGAACCACTAATCAGTGGAGAATAACCAGGAAGTTGAATAAATCTCATAGGAGTTGTGAGTAAGAAGATATCCCACTTTCTATCCAGATGATTCCAGATTAGCCTGTTCGGACATATGCCAATATCTTCATGATTCTTATCAAACCAGGATGAACCACGATCTAAGAAGCTTTATTTGGAACCACTAATCAGTGGAGAATAACCAGGAAGTTGAATAAATCTCATAGGAGTTGTGATTAAGAAGATATCCCACTTTCTATCCAGATGATTCCAGATTAGCCTGTTCGGACATATGGCAATATCTTCATGATTCTTATCAAACCAGGATGAACCACGATCTAAGAAGCTTTATTTGGAACCACTAATCAGTGGAGAATAACCAGGAAGTTGAATAAATCTCATAGGAGTTGTGAGTAAGAAGATATCCCACTTTCTATCCAGATGATTCCAGATTAGCCTGTTCGGACATATGGCAATATCTTCATGATTCTTATCAAACCAGGATGAACCACGATCTAAGAAGCTTTATTTGGAACCACTAATCAGTGGAGAATAACCAGGAAGTTGAATAAATCTCAAAAGTGTTGTGAGTAAGAAGATATCCCACCTTCTATCCAGATGATTCCAGATTAGCCTGTTCGGACATATGCCATTATCTTCATGATTCTTATCAAACCAGGATGAACCACGATCTAAGAAGCTTTATTTGGAACCACTAATCAGTGGAGAATAACCAGGAAGTTGAATAAATCTCATAAGTGTTGTGAGCAAGAAGATATCCCACCTTCTATCCAGATGATTCCAGATTAGCCTGTTCGGACATATGCCATTATCTTCATGATTCTTATCAAACCAGGATGAACCACGATCTAAGAAGCTTTATTTGGAACCACTAATCAGTGGAGAATAACCAGGAAGTTGAATAAATCTCATAGGAGTTGTGAGTAAGAAGATATCCCACTTTCTATCCAGATGATTCCAGATTAGCCTGTTCGGACATATGCCATATCTTCATGATTCTTATCAAACCAGGATGAACCACGATCTAAGAAGCTTTATTTGGAACCACTAATCAGTGGAGAATAACCAGGAAGTTGAATAAATCTCATAAGTATTGTGAGCAAGAAGATATCCCACTTTCTATCCAGATGATTCCAGATTAGCCTGTTCGGACATATGGCAATATCTTCATGATTCTTATCAAACCAGGATGAACCACGATCTAAGAAGCTTTATTTGGAACCACTAATCAGTGGAGAATAACCAGGAAGTTGAATAAATCTCATAAGTGTTGTGAGCAAGAAGATATCCCACTTCTATCCAGATGATTCCAGATTAGCCTGTTCGGACATATGCCATTATCTTCATGATTCTTATCAAACCAGGATGAACCACGATCTAAGAAGCTTTATTTGGAACCACTAATCAGTGGAGAATAACCAGGAAGTTGAATAAATCTCATAGGAGTTGTGAGTAAGAAGATATCCCACTTTCTATCCAGATGATTCCAGATTAGCCTGTTCGGACATATACCATTATCTTCATGATTCTTATCAAACCAGGATGAACCACGATCTAAGAAGCTTTATTTGGAACCACTAATCAGTGGAGAATAACCAGGAAGTTGAATAAATCTCATAAGTGTTGTGAGCAAGAAGATATCCCACCTTCTATCCAGATGATTCCAGATTAGCCTGTTCGGACATATGCATTATCTTCATGATTCTTATCAAACCAGGATGAACCACGATCTAAGAAGCTTTATTTGGAACCACTAATCAGTGGAGAATAACCAGGAAGTTGAATAAATCTCATAGGAGTTGTGAGTAAGAAGATATCCCACTTTCTATCCAGATGATTCCAGATTAGCCTGTTCGGACATATGCCATTATATCTTCATGATTCTTATCAAACCAGGATGAACCACGATCTAAGAAGCTTTATTTGGAACCACTAATCAGTGGAGAATAACCAGGAAGTTGAATAAATCTCATAGGAGTTGTGAGTAAGAAGATATCCCACTTTCTATCCAGATGATTCCAGATTAGCCTGTTCGGACATATGGCAATATCTTCATGATTCTTATCAAACCAGGATGAACCAAATCTAAGAAGCTTTATTGGGAACCACTAATCAGTGGAGAATAACCAGGAAGTTGAATAAATCTCATAGGAGTTGTGAGTAAGAAGATATCCCACTTTCTATCCAGATGATTCCAGATTAGCCTGTTCGGACATATGGCAATATCTTCATGATTCTTATCAAACCAGGATGAACCACGATCTAAGAAGCTTATTTGGAACCACTAATCAGTGGAGAATAATCAGGAAGTTGAATAAATCTCATAGGAGTTGTGATTAAGAAGAATCCCACTTTCTATCTAGATGTTTCCAGATTAGCCTGTTCGGACATATGGCAATATCTTCATGATTCTTATCAAACCAGGATGAACCACGATCTAAGAAGCTTTATTTGGAACCACTAATCAGTGGAGAATAACCAGGAAGTTGAATAAATCTCATAAGTGTGTGAGCAAGAAGATATCCCACCTTCTATCCAGATGATTCCAGATTAGCCTGTTCGGACATAACCATTATCTTCATGATTCTTATCAAACCAGGATGAACCACGAACTAAGAAGCTTTATTTGGAACCACTAATCAGTGAAGAATAAACAGGAAGTTGAATAAATCTCATAAGTGTTGTGAGCAAGAAGATATCCCACCTTCTATCCATATGATTCCAGATTAGCCTGTTCGGACATATGCATTATCTTCATGATTCTTATCAAACCAGGATGAACCACGATCTAAGAAGCTTTATTTGGAACCACTAATCAGTGGAGAATAACCAGGAAGTTGAATAAATCTCATAAGTGTTGTGAGCAAGAAGATATCCCACCTATATCCAGATGATTCCAGATTAGCCTGTTCGGACATATGCCATTATCTTCATGATTCTTATCAAACCAGGATGAACCACGATCTAAGAAGCTTTATTTGGAACCACTAATCAGTAGAGAATAACCAGGAAGTTGAATAAATCTCATAGGAGTTGTGAGCAAGAAGATATCCCACTTTCTATCCAGATGATTCCAGATTAGCCTGTTCGGACATATGGCAATATCTTCATGATTCTTATCAAACCAGGATGAACCATGATCTAAGAAGCTTTATTTGGAACCACTAATCAGTGGAGAATAACCAGGAAGTTGAATAAATCTCATAAGTATTGTGAGCAAGAAGATATCCCACCTTTTATCCAGATGATTCCAGATTAGCCTGTTCGGACATATGCCATTATCTTCATGATTCTTATCAAACCAGGATGAACCACGATCTAAGAATCTTTATTTGGAACCACTAATCAGTGGAGAATAACCAGGAAGTTGAATAAATCTCATAAGTATTGTGAGCAAGAAGATATCCCACCTTCTATCCAGATGATTCCAGATTAGCCTGTTCGGACATATGCCATTATCTTCATGATTCTTATCAAACCAGGATGAACCACGATCTAAGAATCTTTATCTGGAACCACTTATTATTTTAGAGAAAAGAAAGTGTATTAAGAGATTAATGGTAGATTATGAGAGAATAAGAGAGAAAGTGTGTTCTTAGATTCAATAGTAACTAGAGAGAGACATGTTTAAACTAGAGAGAAAGGAAGTGTCGAATGTATATATGATTAATGAAAGGAGTTGCAATATATACAAGAGATTAAAGAGGGTTTGGCGCACACAATGAACTATTACAAGCATGTGTAGTCAATGGCAAGGTGAACCACACTTGGCTGAGAATGCTCACACGCCTAGGCTCTCTTTACAGCCTGTCATGGACTGGCTAATAGTAATCTCATCTTCAAACGGTCGACTGACTCTTCCCTCTTGGTTAGATCACTGTGCTAAGCCTCTTCTTCCTTTAGTGTTTCACACATTGCTTTCCTTGCTTGTTTTACCTCAAACCCCATTTACCATGCAGTAACTTTATTTTTACTGCATGGTAACTTTTCTCAAGTATATTTTCTTCTTCTCTCCTCTTCATGATCACAATACTTCTCATCTCTTCTCACCACATTTCAACACTCCCCATCAAGCTAGACCATGTGGAACAAGTCGAGCTTGGAAGGACCATGAGATCTTCCTCATTAAAACCTCATCAAAGAAAAACCATTGGGACAAAACTTTGATGAGGGAAAAAGAGTGAAGACCTCATGATCAGGGGACTAGTGAATGGGTGTAAGATCAATGAGTCCTAACCTGATGTGTATGGACTCCATTGTCTTCTGTCTTGCTGCCTTGGTGAATACATCTGCCAACTGATCTTCACTTCTAGTGTAACATGGCAAGATCACTCCCAAGACTATCATCTGCCTCACCTTGTGACAATCAACTTCAATGTGTTTTGTCCTCTCATGAAACACAGAGTTGGTAGCAATATGTATGGCAGCTTGATTGTCGCAATGCATGGTCATAGGTGTTGCTTGCTCGATCTCCAAGTGCTTCAAAATCCCCTTGATCCATACTAACTCATTGGTAAGCTTCAGCATAGCTCTATACTCAGCTTCAGCACTGGAACATGAGACCACCTTCTGCTTCTTGCTCTTCCAAGTCACCATGTTGCCTCCAATGAAGGTGCAGTACCCGGTTGTGGACTTTCTATCATTCCTATCACCAGCCCAATCAGCATCACAGTATCCCACCACTTCTGTACTCTTGTTGCACCCCATCCATACTCCCAATCCTTGGGTTCCATTTAGATACATAAGGACTCTCTCCACCATTCTCCAATGATGCTCCTTTGGTTGTTGCATATGCTGGCTTACTTGGTTCACTGCAAAGCATATGTCTGGCCGAGTGATAGTAAGATAGATCAACTTCCCCACCAGCTTCCTATACAGTTTAGGATCATGAAATTTCTTGCTGTCTTCTATCTCCCCCTCTCTCGGAATCTTGTACCCATCTTCCATGGGCATCTTGGCTGTCTTTCCTCCATAAGCACCTGCATCTTTCAACAGATCAAGTGTATACTTTCTTTGGGAAATGAATAACCTTCCTTGGATCTACACAACTCAATCCCAAGAAAGTATTTCATCTCTCCAAGTCTTTTATATCAAACACAGTCTTGAGATAGTCCTTGGTTTCTTGTATACCTGTTTTATCAGAACCAGTGATAATAATATCATCAACATATACAAGAATAACTATGATACCTCCTGGTGTTACCAAAGTGAAGAGAGTGTGGTCTAGTTCACACTTTCTGAACCCTTTACCATTCAGAGTGGTGCTAAGCTTATGGTACCAAGCTCTTGGTGATTGCTTCAACCCATAGATAGCTTTCTTCAGTCTCAATACATTTCCTGGTTTTACCATCCCTTCCATTCCTGGTGGTGGTAACATATAGACCTCATCTTCAAGCTCCCCCTGAAGAAAAGCATTCTTCACATCCATTTGCCATAGATCCCACTCAAGGTTGACTGCAAGAGATAGCACTACTCTGATTGTATGTAGCTTGGCAACTGGAGCAAAGGTATCTATATAGTCTTCTCCATATGTTTGTGTGAATCCCCTAGCTACCAGTCTTGTCTTGCGCCTATCTATCTTCCCATTGGGTAGATACTTGATGGTGAATATCCACTTGCAGCTCACAGCTCTCTTTCCCTTTGGTAGTTCACTCTCATACTGATATAGGCACAAAGAGGGCCTTGCTCAAGCTGGTTGGATAGGGGTGAGGATCAATGAACCGGTTGATAATGAAGTGGAGTGAGATGGAAGGATCTGATGTAGAGGATGGTTGAGTGATGGATCCGGTTGTATTGAGACTCGCAAAGACACCAATGGAGATGAGAAACACCACTTGGTCGTATAACCAACTTGATGATTCAATGGATGGCAAATGGAATAGATGTGGATATGGATCTAAGTTGCTTGTTCGAATAAACAACTCAACAAAGACAAAGAGATGGCTTGATGTGATGGGGTTTTGATTGATTCACACAACCAAAGGATGGATCGAAGTGTAACCACAAGTTCTATGATGAGGAACTTGATATAACACGAGTTGCTCTCAAGAATGCTTCTCACAAACTCTCAAAAGGCTTAGTAGTTGCTAGGGGCAAACTGACTCATATATTTCATAAAGGTTAAAGATACATGACTGCTTATAGGGGACTTATATAGTGTCCAATGCAGTTGTGCCCTTCTAGGGGTCTTGAAGCAAAAACAATACAAAGACTCGATCTAGGACTTAAGAAAGCATAGGCTAAACAATGCCTGACTCAACGAAATGAAATAAAAGAAATAAAATGTCACAAGACCCTGCAAGATAAACCATAGGATATAAATGATATTATGAAATGGACTTACCTTACTTACCTTAGGCGCGGATGAGACTTGAAAGAAGTAGCCGTTGGAGAGGAGCGTGTCTTTGATTCTTGGCAAAGTGTTGTCGTTTGAACTTGGCTCTCCTCTTCTCAAAACTCACCGTATCACTTAGGTGTGATGACAAACAAGGAAACCATTCCCTTGTGAGGAAGAATGGACCATATGTTATCATCATCCTTTGGACCAACTTGTATAACATAAGCTTCATCTCCATTAGCTTCTCCTCCGGTTATAGTGAATTGATCCATGCGGTTTGTGATGGCTTCTAGCTTGGTGTTGATGTTGCTTTTGATGAGAAGAACTTCTATGGCTTTGTTAAAGCTAGCAGCAACACCTCTAGTTCCTGATCTTGTCCTTGGAGCTTGTCTAAGTGTGGGAATGTTGATGTCTGGT
The DNA here is from genome assembly GCF_000801105.2 of Raphanus sativus. Taxonomy (NCBI): domain Eukaryota; kingdom Viridiplantae; phylum Streptophyta; class Magnoliopsida; order Brassicales; family Brassicaceae; genus Raphanus; species Raphanus sativus. The sequence continues at coordinate 5,566 of NW_026615411.1, read as the reverse complement.
TCTATGTCCTCATCATTCTCTCCCTCTTGAGAAGGTTCTGACCTCAGAACAGTTTCATCTGCATGAAAATAAGATAAGTCTGACACATTGAAAGTAGAAGAAACATTAAACTCAACCGGCAGCTCCAATTGATAGGCATTGTCATTGATCTTCTTCAAGACTTTGAATGGGCCATCTCCTCTTGGTGCGAGCTTGGACTTCCTCTGCTTTGGAAACCTCTCGGACCTCATATGTAACCAAACCCAATCTCCTGGTTCAAATGAAACCTCCTTTCTTCCCTTGTCACCTTGCTTCTTGTTTTGCTCATTTTGCTTCTCTAGGTTCTCCTTAACCTTCTGGTGGATTTTCTTCATAAGTTCAGCCTTAGTCTCACCATCAGTACTCACCATTTGATCCTTTTGTGGTAGAATAGGAGAGAGATCTAAAGGAGTCATTGGATAGAGTGCGGTTAACAACCGTGGCTCTCAAGAGAGTGGATAGAGTGCGGTTAACAACCTCTGTTTGTCCATCAGTTTGAGGATGGCAAGTGGTAGAGAACAAGAGCTTGGTACCTAACTTCCTCCAAATGGCCCTCCAAAAGTGGCTCAAGAACTTTGTGTCCCTGTCAGAAACAATAGTTCTAGGAATACCATGTAGCTTAACCACTTCCTTAAAGAATAAATCAGCAGTTTGAGTAGCATCATTAGTCTTATTGCAAGGAATAAAATGAGCCATCTTAGAAAACCTGTCCACCACAACAAAGATGGAATCCTTGTTCCTGATCTTTGGCAAACCTAAAACAAAATCCATGGAAATATCTACCCAAGGTAGGTCAGGAATAGGTAAAGGAATGTAAAGACCATGAGGATGTAACCTGGATTTAGCCTTGAGACAAACAATGCATCTTGCGCATAGCTTCTCAACGTCTCTTCTCAAGTGTGGCCAGTAGAAGTGTTCTACCACTATACTCAAGGTTTTGTCACGTCCAAAGTGTCCCATAAGTCCACCACCATGTGCTTCTCTCAAGATCAAGTCTCGCATGGAACCTTGTGGGATACACAACCTCTTATCTTTAAATAGAAACTCATCATGCTGATAGAAGGATCCGAATGCTGCTTGCTTGCATTGCTTGTAAATGTCTCCAAAGTCTGGATCTTCTTGGTATTGCTCTTTGATGTGTTCAAACCCCATTACCTTGGCTTCCATCAAAGATATAAGCGCATGCCTTCTTGACAAAGCATCAGCTACAATGTTCTCCTTTCCCTTCTTGTACTTGATGATATAAGGAAAGATTCCACAAACTCTAGCCACCTTGCGTGCCTCTTCTTCAAGGTAGTTTGTCCTCTCAAATACTTGAGTGTCTCGTGGTCAGTGTGGATCACAAACTCCTTAGAGAGTAGATAGTGCTGCCAAGTCTCCAATGACCTCACTAGTGCATATAACTCTTTATCATAGGTAGGATAGTTGAGTGTAGCTCCATGTAACTTCTCACTGAAGAATGCTACTGGCTTTTCCTCCTTGAGTCAACACTGCTCCAATACCTGTCCCTGATGCATCACATTCAATCTCAAAAGTTTTTGTTAAAATCAGGTAAGACTAAAACAGGAGCATTAGTTAAACTATCTTTGAGGTTTTGAAAAGCCTCATCCTGTTCACTTCCCCATTTGAAAGCCACATCTTTCTTGATTACTGAAGTTAATGGGGCTGCTATGGTGCTGAAGTCTCGGACAAATCTTCTATAGAAGCTTGCTAGTCCATGGAAACTCCTCACATGACCTATTGTAGTTGGCGTGGGCCATTCTTGCACTGCCTTGATCTTCTCTTCATCCACCTTTAGACCCTGTGAACTAACAACAAAGCCTAGGAAAACTAGTTGATCAGTGCAAAAGGTACATTTCTTGAGATTAGCATAAAGATGCTCTTGGCGCAAGGTTTCCAAACCTTTTCAAGATGAATAAGATGATCTTCTAAGCTGTTGCTATAGACTAAGATATCATCAAAGTATACAACTACAAACTTACAGATGTACTCCCTTAGAACATGGTTCATGAGGCGCATGAAAGTGCTTGGAGCATTGGTAAGACCAAATGGCATGACTAGCCATTCATAGAGACCTCTCTTGGTCTTGAAAGCAGTCTTCCACTCATCTCCTTCTTTCATTCTTACCTGGTGATAACCACTCTTCAAATCTATCTTTGAGAAGATAGTGGCACCACTGAGTTCATCTAGCATGTCATCTAGCCGTGGGATTGGATGTCTATACTTGATGGTGATGTTGTTTATGGCTCGGCAATCAACACACATCCTCCAAGTCCCATCTTTCTTTGGCACTAGAAGAACTGGAACTGCACAAGGGCTTAGACTCTCTCTTATGTATCCCTTGTCCATCAAGTCTTGCACTTGTCTCTCCAATTCTTTGGCTTCCTCCGGATTGACTCTATAGGCTGGTCGGTTTGGCAATGGAGCTCCTGGTACTAGATCAATCTGGTGTTCTATTCCTCTTATTGGTGGTAAACCAGCAGGAATATCTTCTGGAAAGATATCAGGGAACTTCTCAAGTAGTTGCACAACTTCTGGTGGGAGTTCTTGATCTTTATAATCTGTCAAACACCTTCCTTAAAGATCATTAGTAGCACCTGTGTTTTGTTCTCTAAAGATTTTAAAACTTTAGATGGACTAATATAGAGATTAGTCTTACTTACCTTGTTTCCTTTGCTCATATCCTTTTGCAAGTCAAAGACTTGTTGTGGAGTTAAAGGAGCTAGGTTGTGCTTGCGGTTGTTGTGAGTGAAACTATAGTAGTTGGTGCGTCCATTGTGTATGGTCTCCTTGTCAAATTGCCAAGGCCTGCCAAGCAAAAGATGACCAGCTTGCATAGGAACCACATCACAAATTACCTTGTCAGCATATCGGCCTATGCTGAAAGAGACTTCCACTTGTTCACCAATCTTTAGCTCGGTTTCATCATTTAACCACTTCAATCTATAAGGTCTTGGATGCGTGGTTGTCTTGAGACCTAGCTTATCAACCAAATACTTGCTAGCAACATTAGTACATGAACCACCATCAATGATCAAGCTACATACCTTAGATTCAATGGTGCATCTTGTATGAAAGATGTTTTCCCTTTGAATGGTTTCTGGTTCGAACATGGCACTAAGTACTCTTCTTGTCACAAGTATCTCTCCCTCATCTGGATAATCAGTGATCTCTTCATCAGTAGCATCCGCTTCTTCTTCTTCTTGAGTCTCATATCCTCCATCTTCTCTAAGGATCATGACTCTTTGATTTAGGACAATCTCTTGCATAATGTCCCTTACCTTGGCACTTGTAGCAAGTGATGTCTCGGTTTCTAGGTGCACTAGGCTTGCTTTGATCAGCCTTGTTGCCCTTAGATGCATCAGCAGTGGAGTTCTTCTTGAACCGGCTCTCAACCTCAATGGACTTGCCCTTGTCATTTCTTTGAGCTGGTGGAGTCCAAGTGTTCTTACTCCTACTTGTAGCTGCGGTTTTGCGCTTGATGTGTTGCTCTGCTTGGATAGCAAAGTGGATTAGATCATGGAAGTGCTCATAGTTTCTGTCTCTCCACCTTTCTTGTTATCCTATCTTGAAGTCCATCCAAGAATTGTGCCATCAAGGTTTCCTCAGAATCTTGAACTTCTAAGCGGTTCCTCATAGCATCAAACTCTTCATAGTACTCCTCAACTGACTTGGAACCTTGAGTGAGCTTCCTGAACCTCTTTTGCAAGTCACGGGTAGTAGTAACTTGGCACATATCTTCTCCTCAGCATGGCTCTCATGTCATCCCAAAGAGCAATGGGTGCACGCCTTAGCCTTCTCCTCTCGGATAGCTCTCGATCCCACCATGTCAAGGCGGTGTCAGTGAGCTGAGCAGCAGCTAGAGAGACCTTCCTAGCTCGGAGTAATGGTAATAGTCAAAATATACTCCATGCGTGTCTCCCAATCAATGTAGGCATCAGGATTAACCTTTCCAGCAAAGGTTGGTGGCGTGAGCTTCAAGTCCTTGCCTCCTTGCCATTGATCATGCTCTTGATCATGTCCTCTTCCTCGGTTTCTTCCTCTATCTCTAGCATTTCTTCTAGGAGGGGGTCTTTGTTCTTCCTCTTCTAGACTCGGCATGTCACTATCCGAATCATCCTCAGCTCGGGGATTGTGTTGCTGTTGTTGTTGCTGGTCTTGAGGATTGTTGTTTGCTCCTTGAGCGGTTGGTTGGCTCGAGCTTGTTGTCCTTGCTCTAGGCGAGTCATCCTCTCACTAATGGATTGCATTGCAACTAGGAGCTGAGCCATAGTTTGCGGTATCAGCTGAAGTTGAGCTATTATCTCCCATGTTTTTCCTGAAAATTTTCAAAGACCAGTGAAGTATCAAGGAAGTAAAACTCGACAAGAAGGAAAAAAAAAGAAACAATGCATATGATTTAAATATGGCAATGTTGAAAAACTATATGAAATGAAATCTTTTTTTTTTTATATAAAAATGAATATGAAATCAAAACTCGAAAGAAAACTTTTGTTTATTTTTTTTTTTTTTTTGAAAAGAAGACACAAATACTAAAATATGGAAATCAAAAATGCTGGATGATATGTGATGGATGCGCAAATGCTATTTTAGCAAAGGTAAAGCAATCAATCTAACACACAAAGCCTTTTGTTTTCGAACAATATGGATCAACACTAGGAAAACTCTATCTCTTTTCTTTTTCTTTCGATTTTATAAACTAAGAACACAAGAACAACAATGGTGAATGCAAGGAATGCAAAAGAACATTTTTTGGTGCTTTTCTTTATAAACTACACGATCTAAAGAATAGGAAAGAGATCACCAATTGGAGCCTTTCGGCTCTGATACCAAAATGATATAGGCACAAAGAGGGCCTTGCTCAAGCTGGTTGGATAGGGGTGAGATCAATGAACCGGTTGATAATGAAGTGGATTGAGATGGAAGGATCTGATGTAGAGGATGGTTTGAGTGATGGATCCGGTTGTATTGAGACTCGCAAAGACACCAATGGGAGATGAGAACACCACTTGGTCGTATAACCAACTTGATGATTCAATGGATGGCAAATGGATAGATGTGGTATGGATTAAGTTGCTTGTTCGAATAAACAACTCAACAAAGACAAAGAAGATGTTTGATGTGATGGGTTTTTGATTGATTCACACAACCAAAGATGGATCGAAGTGTAACCACAAGTTCTATGATGGAACTTGATATTAACAGATTGCTCTCAAGAATGCTTCTCACAAACTCTCAAAAGACTTAGTAGTTGCTAGGGCAAACTGACTCATATATTTCATAAAGGTTAAAGATACATGACTGCTTATAGGGAACTTATATAGTGTCCCAATGCAGTTGTGCCCTTCTAGGGGTCTTGAAGCAAAAACAATACAAAGACTCGATCTAGGACTTAAGAAAGCATAGGCTAAACAATGCTGACTCAACGAAATGAAATAAAAGAAATAAAATGTCACAAGCCCTGCAAGATCAACCATAGGATATAAATGATATTATGAATGGACTTACCTTACTTACCCTTAGGCGCGGATGAGACTTGAAAGAAGTT
>NW_026615410.1:0-69566 GCF_000801105.2 Raphanus sativus | reverse complement strand
CCCTCGAAATCTCACTTCTTTTTTTTTTCTCGGGAAAATCTTTATTTTCTCAGAAAGATTTTAAATGATTTCCTCGGTTTCAATTATCTGCAGAATTTCGAGAATAATCCCCCCAAAAGTTTCTCTCTTTTTTAATAGAATCTGACGTAATCACCAAAATCTAGAACCGCCCCAGATGAAAAGTTAACTCCTTTATGTCCATGGGGACCTCCAGCTTTCATATACTCATCATTTGACGCTGAGTCCATCCTCCATCACTAACAACAAACTACCCAGCATGGTTTCAGGTGTCAGCGGCGCCGGCCGTGGCCGTCACCACACGGAGTCAATGAGCAAAGCCATACAACAACAGTACACAGTCGACGCGAGACTCCACGCCGTCTTCGAACAATCAGGCAAATCCTTCGACTACTCAAACTCCCTCAAAACGACAACGTACGACTCCTCCTCCTCCTCCGTTCTTGCCGAGCACCAGATCACCGACTATCTCTCGACGATCCAGCGCGGCGGCTACATACAGCCTTTCGGTTGCATGATCGCCGTCGAAGAGCCCACCTTCGCCATCATCGCCTATAGCGAGAACGCGCGGGAGATGCTAGGCCTCCTCCTCACTCCCCACTCAGTTCCCATCCTCGCCATGGGAGCAGACCTCCGCTCTCTCTTCACCCACTCCAGCTCTCTCCTCCTCGAACGCGCCTTCTTGGCTCCAGAGATCACGCTCCTCAACCCGGTCTGGATCCACTCCAAGAACACCGGCAAGCCCTTCTACGCGATCCTACACAGGATCGACGTCGGAGTCGTCATCGATTTAGAACCATCCAGAACCGAAGATCCGGCTCTCTCTATATCCGGAGCCGTGCAGTCGCAGAAGCTCGCTGTTCGCGCCATCTCTCGGTTACAGTCTCTCTCCACCGGTGGAGAAGAAGACATCAAGCTTCTCTGCGACACCGTCGTGGAAAGCGTCAGGGACCTGACCGGATACGACCGTGTGATGGTCTACAAGTTTCACGAAGACGAGCACGGAGAAGTTGTTGCAGAGAGTCGGAGAGAGGATCTAGAGCCTTACGTCGGCTTACATTATCCCGCCACTGATATCCCGCAAGCGTCGCGGTTCTTGTTTAAACAGAACCGCGTCCGGATGATCGTCGATTGTCACGCTAAACCGGTTCTCGTGGTCCAAGACGAAAAGCTGACTCAGTCTGTGTGTTTGGTTGGCTCTACTCTTAGAGCTCCTCACGGTTGCCACTCTCAGTACATGGCTAACATGGGGTCTAATGCCTCTTTAGTGATGGCGGTTATAATAAACGGTAACGAAGAAGATGAGAGTGGGAGAAGCTTTACGAGGCGGCTTTGGGGTTTAGTCGTTTGCCACCACACCTCCTCTCGCTGCATACCGTTCCCTCTGAGGTACGCCTGCGAGTTTCTGATGCAGGCGTTTGGTTTGCAGCTCAACATGGAGCTGCAGTTAGCTCTTCAGATGTCGGAGAAGCGCGTGTTGAGGACGCAGACGCTGTTATCCGACATGCTTCTGCGTGACTCTCCCGCAGGGATCGTCACGCAGAGTCCTAGCATCATGGACCTGGTGAGATGCGACGGCGCCGCGTTTCTCCACCGCGGGAAGTACTATCCTTTGGGCGTTGCTCCGAGCGAGGCTCAGATAAAAGACGTTGTTGAGTGGTTGCTTGCGAGCCACGCCGGGTCGACCGGCTTGAGCACTGATAGTTTACGCGACGCCGGGTATCCGGGTGCGGCTGGACTAGGCGATGAGGTGTGCGGTATGGCGGTCGCGTGCATCACGAAGAGAGATTATCTCTTCTGGTTCCGTTCCCACGCGGCTAAAGAAGTCAAATGGGGTGGCGCTAGGCATCGTCCTGAGGATAGAGACGATGGGCATAGGATGCATCCTCGCTCGTCTTTCATCGCGTTTCTCGAAGTTGTTAAGAGCAGGAGTCAGCCGTGGGAGACTGCGGAGATGGACGCGATTCATTCTCTCCAGCTGATTCTGAGAGACTCTTTTAAAGAAGCTGAGGCAGATGGTGCGGTTCAGAGTTGTGGAGGAGTAGGTGCGGTTGCGAGAGAGATGGTTAGACTCATTGAGACAGCAGCTGCGCCTATATTCGCTGTAGACTGTGGAGGACGTGTGAATGGATGGAACGCTAAGATTGCGGAGTTGACTGGTCTCTCTGTTGAAGAGGCTATGGGGAAGTCTTTGGTCTCTGATCTAATATACAAAGAGAATGAAGAAACTGTTGATAAGCTCATTTCTCGTGCGTTGAGAGGTATATTTATTCAGGTTCTATAACTATGTTTGCATTAGTATACACATTAATTTTGATTGGCATTTTTGCAGGGGAGGAGGACAAGAACGTGGAGGTGAAGCTGAAGACTTTCAGCCCTGACTTACAAGGGAAAGCGGTTTTCGTGGTTGGGAATGCGTGTACGAGAAAGGACTACTTGAACAACATTGTCGGGGTGTGTTTCGTTGGACAGGACGTTACCGGTGAGAAGATCGTTATGGACAATTTCATCACCTTACAAGGAGACTACAGAGCCATCGTCCACAGTCCCAACCCTTTGATTCCGCCGATCTTTGCGGCAGACGAGAACACTTGCTGCCTGGAGTGGAACACTGCGATGGAAAGGCTCACCGGTTGGTCTCGCGGCGAAGTGATCGGGAAACTGCTTGTTGGTGAAGTGTTTGGGAGCTGTTGCAGGCTCAGAGGTCTTGATGCGTTGACCAAGTTCATGATTGTGTTGCATAATGCGGTCGGTGGTCAAGAGACTGAGAAGTTCCCTTTGCCGTTCTTTGATCGGAACGGGAAGTTTGTTCAAGCTCTGTTGACTGCTAACAAGAGGGTTAGCCTCGAGGGGAAGGTCGTTGGAGCTTTCTGTTTCTTGCAGATTCCGAGTCTTGAGGCTTTAACAGTCGAAAGAAGGCAGGAGACAGAGTGTTTCACAAAGGAGAAAGAGCTAGCTTACGTTTGTCAGGTGATAAAGAGTCCTTTGAGCGGTTTGCGTTTCTCAAACTCGTTGCTGGAAGGTACGGAGTTGAATGAGAATCAGAAACAGTTTCTTGAAACGAGTGTTTCTTGCGAGAAGCAGATCTCGAGGATTGTCACTGACATGGATCTTGAAAGACTTGAAAACGGGTTAGTTTAGGCGTTTGGTTGGAACTCTCTATAAAATGGTTTTTTGATAAGATTCTAAATATTGTTTTCTCATTTAATCAGTTCGTTTGAGCTGCTTAGAGAGGAGTTTTATCTCGGAAGTGTCATCAACGCAGTTGTAAGCCAAGCGATGTTCTTATTAAGGGAGAGAAGTGTTCAGCTGATCCGTGAGATTCCTGAAGAGATCAAATCAATAGCTGTTTATGGAGACCAGACAAGGACTCAACAGCTATTAGCTGAGTTTCTGCTGAGTATCATCCGGTATGCACCGTCACAAGAGTGGGTAGAGATCCATCTAAGCCAAGTTTCAAAGCAAATGGTTGATGGTTCCTCCTCTATCCGCACAGAATTTAGGTACACAGTTTCATTGTTCTCACTGTTCTTCTTTGTCTCCTCATATCCCGGTTTTTGGTTATTGTTTGTTTAGGTGGTAGTTCTGGTTTGATTAAACCGGATCGGGAACTTTTACAGAACCATAACCAGCAGAGAGACTCTGTTTTAAATGTTTTCAAGTTAGCAAAACTAAACTTTGGGTTTCATGAATTTGGTTTCTCTAAATTTTGCGGTTTCAGAATGGCGTGTCCAGGTGAAGGCCTACCTCCAGAGTTGGTCAGTGACATGTTCCACAGCAGCAGGTGGACGAGTCCTGAAGGGTTAAGTCTAAGCGTGTGTAGAAAGATTCTAAAGCTCATGAACGGTGAGGTTCAATACATAAGAGAGTCAGAACGCTCCTATTTCCTCATCATTCTCGAACTCCCATGTTCCTCCTTTATCAACAGCTAGCGGCGACATGATGTTGTTGATGTCATAGGCACTCACACTTATATAAGTTAGGAGAAGAGTTTGTGTTGTATGTGTATGTGTTTGTGAGTCTTAACGACACTGGAGGAGGATAGAGAGTTTTTTTTTTTTTGTTTCCGGTGAGATAAGTAGAGAAGAGGAGATTGGTTTGCGTTTGACTCACCGGAATAGAAAACGTAACATGTACTTATAGAGTCTGTAACACTTTGGTTTCTATTTTGTTTGCACTGTGTATATTTTGATAACTCGAGAGAGAGGCAAACGAATGAAAAGAAAGAAGATATGATCATAGTTCAGGTTACATATATTATAAAAATGGAAATTATCTTATATAATGTGTGCAAACGACATAAGAATTTTCCAATCAGTCTACAATCATTTTAGAGTAGAACAAAAAGAGAGAGAAAACTATTTTGTATAGTGAAGAAAAGAATGGGTCCTTCTTTCTTCATATGTTTTCTTTTTCCAAGCCAAACGGGAGACACGCACAGATTAAGGAGCTCTAAGACTTTTGCTGAAGCCAAACAGGGAGCCAAGAAGTTCCATCAATGAAATCAATGGACAAGAAAGACTCAACTTCTTGTTTGGTAAGTTCTTTGGCCCAATCTGATCTACCTTGTCTCTCAGCACCTGGTCCATGACACTTATACTCCGCATGGTATAAATCCCTGCTCAAATGTCTCAAGAATATTAGTATAAAACATGAACAATAATCTAGTATAAAAAAATAATGGAGACTAACTTGGTTGAGCCGTCGTAGCTCCAGTTGGTCCAACCGCTAGGGACAACGGTCTTGGAAAAGTAAGTCTTGGCAAAGATGACCCGAGAATAAGGTCCTTTGGCTCTGCCTAGGTAAACCTCATCGATTCCGTACACTTTGCCTCTTATGAACACATAACCCGTCTTTTCCTCTGGGTGTTCCCTGTGGTGTGCTGTGATTGACCCATATGGTTTCACCCTCTTGTCCGATATCACAAATATCTCACAATTCTGTAACAATTTTAGAAATTTTCAAAATGTGGTATATTATTGCCGGTCTATATGTTATGTTCTAGAGAATGTTAAAAAACGTACGTTGAAAATGGAAGTTGCACGACCGAAGATGAAGTCGATGGAGCCTTGGATGTAACTCTCGTGGTAGTAATGTCTACCTTTGTTATCAAACAAAGTGTTGTGCAAGCTGTAGAACGCACAATGGTAAAACGCAACTTTATCAGCCGCCACAAACGCTGCCACCGATTGGTTGTCAGACGTGAACGCCTGTCCGACCGGTGCATCATTCTGTATATTCATCACACAAGTTCATTAAGACACAAATGTTACGTACGTAATCAAAATCTACCTTTGTGTTAATACATACCCTGATGCTGATACCAAAAGCAACGAAGTGATTAGCTTCGACTTTGAAAGTGGCTGAAGCAACATTGTCTATCGAACTTTGCGATGATTCGATGACTGTCTTTCCTCTTCCGTTACCTCTCATGAATATGAAAGGCTTGTTCTCTGGAATGTGCACTCTCTCCCTATTTTTCATAAAAGATAAAAAAACATCAAAATTCAAAATAAATGTATGTGACAACAGTAATGCATATAATAACTATAACTTGGTTATATATGTATGTTATGTAGCATGATTGCGCGTATGAAGTAATGTAAAAGGTTAAACCTAAGTAAACGTACTTGTAGATTCCTTTACGGACATGGACGATAATCCAATTAGAGTTACCAACAGGGACAGCATCAATGGCTTTTTGAACCGAAGTGTAGTCTCCCTTCCCTTCAATATCGACGATTATAGATCTATTTGTTGCAATTTTTTCAGTTAGAAGCGGCGCGTCAAACTTCATACTTTCCAGTGCCGATGCGTCCGAACCCCATACGGACATTACAACAAGGGCTAGGAAAAGGACCATTCCTGCTCGATGATCCATCTTTATCTTTTGGGGTTTTTAGTTTTCTTTTTGGAATGGGGATGTGAGAAAGATCTTATATGGTGAAAAAGAGGTTAGATTTAAGAAAACAGGTTTTTAAATTTAGGGTGTTCCGTTGTGTTTGTTTTGTTTTGGGAGGTAAGGGTTTAAACAGGTTTTTTTAGGCAACGGTTATTTTTAGACAACATTTATTATTGATTAATGGGTGAAAACTACTTTGAGTGATATTTCTATCTTTGGTAACAAAGAAATCATCGTGGTATAAATCTTTAATTGTCCACAAAAATATATCTTAAACACTACATACGTATTACTTTTGACTAATTTCGTTTTTTTTTTGTTTTCTTGTATTCATATATTGTTTACTATGTTCTTCCCATTATATTATCATATCGTTTATAATCTAGGATACATCCTCCTTTCACATAACAATATCATTGATTCATCGTCATAAATTGATATTATGACTTATGAAGATGTGTAGTAGACATGCATGCAATGCTCTACACCAGTATTGTTTTAGCTATACAGGTTGTCAACTAGGTGTTAAGTGCTAATCTAACAAAAGTATCTACAAGTACTTCGCTCAATGGCCATGCCAAACTGAAAAACGGCCAAGTTCACCAATTAAAAAACAAATAGTGTATCCGTCAAACTGAATTTTCTTTTTCTTAGCAAGACTTTTTTATCTCTATAAATGAATTAGAAAGAAAGACTTCTACCGGATATTTTATAGTTTCTTTAGAACATACGAAAAGCCAAGAAATGATAATTTTTAATAGAATTAAGCGGTCTCTCTCCATATAATAAAATGCGAAGCATGGTTCGTGCCTTGTTCTCCATAAGTTAGGATTTAAAATTTCAATGTGGGTCAACAAAGAATGGAGGCATGAACTAGCCAGTGTTTATCTAACAGGCGTATGAATCTTTCAAAAGCTAAGGTTGCATACGTTGGCTTGACTTCCACTACTCCACAGCTAGTAGACTTGGACATAGCGAACATCCAATATCTTGAATATAACACACATACTGATGGTTAGGGAAAACTAGGCTCCCACGGGGGGAAGTTTTTACTTGGACATAGCCAACATCCAATAGCTAGTAGACTTGGAAAGATTCAGAAATGTATCGGTTGAAGGAAATAGAGAAACGACTTCTCTTAATTATAGCTATGTCAAACATATTACATCTGAAAACTTATTTGTATAAAAAATTGAAAGATAGAGAAATAGTGAATGAGTATGTAGAAATATAAAAGAATGCAAGCCGCCCCATGGTCGGTCTCCAATATATAAAAACATACACACATATTATATTTTCAAATACCATATGAATGGGTTACTAATAAAAATTTACTAAATAGTTGTATTTTCTTTATTCACCATTTAAGGGAAGAAGATCGCTCTCTTCATCAGACAAAAAAAAAATTACAAGCGGAGAGAGTGCTTTGCTCCTCCACGACCGGACAGAACACGATCGTCTGCTAACGTGCGCCTAAGACTCCTTATACTACGCCTAACCTCTTATCATACGCATCTTCTCTCCCATTAAGACATATACACCACTCTCCCACTCTCCCGATCTAAAAAAAATCAAAATCTCGTTCTATCGGAGTAGTAAGTAATCCAAAGTCTTACTACGGGGTTTAGGAGGAGTGTGTGTTCCCGAGAGATGTTGAATGTCAGGTTCATTCATGAATCTGCTTTCCCTCTGCTTCAAGCCGTTCGGGCGCCGCACCTCCTCCGATAACAACAACAACTCAGAGTCCTCTGGAAGCGAAGGCAAAGACGGACTCCTCTGGTTCCGCGATCTCCGTAGATACAGCGGCGGAGGAGGAGAATTCTCCATGGCTGTGATCCAAGCCAACCAGGTCCTCGAGGATCAGTGCCAGATCGAGTCTGGAAGCTTCGGGACTTTCGTCGGAGTTTACGACGGTCACGGTGGTCCCGAAGCTGCTCGTTACGTCTGCGATCATCTCTTCAACCACTTTCTAGGTTAGGTTCGTTTCTTGTTAATCCTTTTTTTTTGTTTTGTGATTTTGGTCAACGGTCAACAACCTAACTGCTTTTTAATTGGTTATGATATGATGATGCCACAGAGATATCAGCGGAGACGCAAGGGGTTGTTACTAGAGAGACGATACAAAAAGCGTTTCGTGCGACTGAAGAAGGGTTCGCTTCTGTTGTCTCTGAGGTTTGGAGTACGATCCCTAATTTAGCAACTGTTGGGACCTGCTGTCTGGTTGGTGTGATTTATCAGAGTACTCTTTTCGTGGCGAGTTTGGGAGATTCGCGGGTTGTTTTAGGAAAGAAAGGGAAGTTCGGTGGTGGTGGAGTCTCTGCTGCTCAGCTGTCGAGTGAGCATAATGCTAACAACGAGAATATTCGTTGGGAGCTTAAAGATTCGCATCCTGATGATCCGCAGATCGTTGTGTTTAAGCATGGGGTTTGGAGAGTTAAGGGTATCATCCAGGTAGTTAGTTACCTAATGGTTATTAATTAAGCTTTCATAGTTTCTTGTTAATAATGATTTTCATGTGTGGTTTATATATAGGTTTCGAGATCTATAGGAGATATGTACATGAAACGGCAGGAGTTTAATAGGGAACCTATCAATCAGAAGTTCAGAATTGCAGAGCCGATGAAGAGACCGTTGATGTCTCCAACCCCCACCATACTCTCTCATCCGCTTCACCCTAATGATTCGTTTCTCATTTTTGCGTCGGATGGTCTTTGGGAACATTTGAGCAACGAAAGAGCGGTTCAGATTGTTCATAACCATCCCCGCGCTGTAAGTTTTAGAACAAAATTGTTGACTTGATGTGACTGTGGAGGGTTTCTTGATTGCATCCTATGTTTAATAAGTTGATTTGCTGCACGCTTTGTTTTCAGGGAAGCGCGAAGAGATTGATAAAAGCGGCACTTCAGGAGGCAGCGAGGAAAAGAGAGATGAGATATTCGGATCTGAAGAAGATTGACAAGAAAGTGAGACGCCATTTTCATGATGACATCACGGTTATAGTAGTGTTCTTGAACCATGACCGAGGCCAAACCAACTTAACTCAAGACTCATCGCTCTCTGTCAGGAGTGCTCTTGAACACTGAAAGCATACTTAAAATTACAAAAAAAAAGAAAATTAAAATGTTTCTTTGGTCTTCATAATTGGTGGATTTATGACTCTTGCCTAGAAGGTAATGAAAAAAGTCAAAAACTGAGCAACATTGAAAGACTGAAAGACACACAAAAAAACGAAAAACGACATCGTATTTAGTAAGATGTTTCTCTTCGAGTCTGCATGGTTCTCTTCTGGTTACTAATTTTTGTGCTCGTCATTATCAGTTGTGCTGTTTGTCAAAACACTACATGCCGTTTTATTTATATGTATGTTTATGCCATTTGACTAGAGGTGATACGTTAAGAGATTGAACAGAGAAAAATGCTCTTTAGCAACGGTTCTTATATCAACATTCAACTGATTAAGAGTTCTTATGAGAATTTTTGAAACTGCTATCTTTTTAACAATGTCAAAATATATTATTAACTCACTGTTGATCAAGTCTGGTGCTCGGATTCCTTTTTACAAATACTTTTCAATTAGCCTGGATGATGCACATAGAACAATCCAACTCTGAGTAAAGTGCCAACAAACTTGTGGACCATTGCGTTCTCCAAGTGCCAAGGGCATTTGTAGTTCTTGTTTTTGATTCTGAACACGGTCTTGTACCAAACTGAAGTGAGGGATGTTACTTGCTGCTATACCCATTCAGAACCTTAAACTAAGGCTTTGTGAGAAATTGAAATCTCGGTTTTATTTAGTTTAAATCAAATATTCTTTATATCGAGCATATTTTGAGATCATTTTATGAGTTGGATTTTGCTACAAAATGAAGTGAAACTCCAATGTGAAATTTATCTTCAAGGAGAATACAATAGAAAAAGAAAACCAGATTGAAATATACAAAGAATAAGAAAATCAGAATAAAGCTTTCTAGGCAGCATTATCCATCAAAAAGAAGTTGAATGTCAATCAACTTCTCAGAGCCCAGTGCAAATTCATCATCTTTTTATATTCAGATCACAATTTAATTCAAAAAAACAAAAATACAAATTTAAAATATAAAAGGATCCTCAGAGTAATAATGCTTATAGCTTTTTCATCAGTAAGTAAATCAGGTCTCAAAGATTTCATGCCATCATAGAATCCTCTTTAGAAAAAAATACCAATTGAAACATGCATGCAAGAAGAAACGAATTACACATGTAACAAGAGCTTATTCGCTATGCTCTGATTCACATAGGCAAAGCGACTCAACGCCCCTGCTATAAAAACTTTTATCGCCCCTCGAGTCAAAATCGATATAGATATCGGAAAGAATCTACAGAGGAAATCAATCAGAGTGGCGAATCAAATCTCAGGTAAACAGAAACAAATACACTTTAACACGATAAAAAATATACACAAGCGACGGAGAGAACGAAACGATTGATTGTTCATCGCCGAAAGTATTTCGTATATATACACAGGGATGTTCGGAATTAGGGTATTTTGGACGTAAACTTGGTAAGATAATGGGCCTTTTTATTCATTTATAGCCCTGCCTCAAAGAAAGCCCATACCGCCTTAGAAAAGCTCATAACCTTGAATATGTCCAGTTGGAAAAATGATCCGTCTCCAACTTCAAATACTGTACTTTTTTTTTTTGTAAACTAGACTTCAAATATTTCGTCTATATCTAATAATAACATCACTTATTGTTATGGATTTTCAGTGACAAAAAAAAAATTGTTATGGATTTTAAATTATATTTTTTTTTTCATTTATACATAAATAATTTAAAGTAGTATCATTATCCAAGTGATGCAATTCAGTTCTTTTTCTGTAGTGTTATGAGCTGCTTTTTTTTTTTTTTTGTTGTATTGTTGTTTGGAGGAAATGGAAGTTCCGAATGCGGGTCAAGTTACGGAAGGCGATCACGATAAGACTATACATAAAAGGGAAACTATTTTATTTTCATTCGTTACATTTCATTGCAGCACTATGCATGCAAATGAAGACCTGGACAAGAAGTTACAACCACAATACTTTGAAAGTAGAGACATACGCATAATAGACCTTATTTCATGCATGCATACGTAAGCATACATGTTAATGGCCATGACACAAAACATAAAACAACAGAAAGGAAAAACACCGTAACCAAACCAAGAAGGGATACTTGGTTTTAAATCAGTTAGAGGAGCCTAAAGAGGCCATTGACGAATTGCAAGATGCTGATGCCGCCGGTTACGGTGCTTCCTACGAGATTTACCGGTGCCGTGAGGAGTCCGTTGGTAGGGAGGCTGGCGTTGCATCTGGAGAGAGGGGCCGTGACAATGACCCTACAACCGGAGGCAAGGAGTGTGGAAAGCAGCGAGATCGGAAATACTGTAGTGGAAGGAAACGAGAATACTCCATTAGCTCCCGTAGTCGTAGTTGAAACATTTTGCCCAGCACACTGAAGCACAACGGGTACACCTGTTTGTTTGTTTGCATGCAGCATTGGATTAGCAAATATTTTGTATACATTTTAACCAATTGATTTTAACAGTTAATTGTGTGTATGTATATATATACACTAATTGTTGGGTCAATATCACACTCACAGATAAATACTATTTCGTGAGTATTATCTTGGTCGTTCTCCGTATACGTAGCTTAATTTATACTTTTGAATCTGAAAGCTCGAGTGTGCAACATGTTTACCATATTTTGGTGATCCTAGTTTATCTGATTTTCTAAATAACTAAATATATGTGATTATTTGCACAAAATATATAATAAATAAAATATGTATATCTTCTATAATTATCACCTATGGTTTATCGTTGCAATTTTTCGGCCTCTTTAGAGAAAGCAGAAGATTGTAAAACCTACCGGCGAAAGGAGGAATGACAGTCCCATTAGTAGAGACGCTGCCATTGATAGAGCACGTGACAAGCCCTTGTATATTGAGGATATTAGTCCCAGGAAGCCCACCAAATTGAGCATTAGCCATTGGAGACACCACAATGAAACACATCAAGATCAGTGAGAAGGCCATGTTCTTGTTCTTGATGAACATTGCCATGTTGTTAAGATTGCTAAAGATTGTATATGAAACTAAGGAGCAGACCCTTTTTTGTTGGTATTGGATTTGGATGTGGTTTAAGTGTCTTTCCTTGCAGCTCTATTTATAGAAGAAGATTCATAGATCTCCCACTCCTAATTTACTTTTGATATTAAATATTTATTTTTAAAAAGTGGTTTGATCGTGAATACTAAACATGTAAATTGTTGACTACAAAAAAATCTATTTTATTATTTCCGAGGTTAACTATACAATTTAGTAAAGAATATATCTATGTAATTTTCAAGGAATATCCATTTTTCGTTTCTGAACATCGGAGGAATATCCTGAGATTAGTAGGATGTAAGGTGTAATGATGCTTCAAGCCCTAGCTTTCACTTTTCTCTACCCTCTATAAACCGCATAATATTTAGTTTAGCTAAATATGATAGAACAAAGTAACTTGTCTTCCATACTATTTCAACCAAGAGATCTTGCTTTCTAGTATACCAAAATAATTGTACGATAATTGTCGATAAACTCCTTACAGATCCTCTTTGGTTGTGTAAGTTTTAAGAAAAGATTAGATCCTGACCGTGCACACGGATGTTTATTCCAATATAATAAACATATGAAATTCTTCATAACTTATATATTTAATGGTTACACAGACATGTATTCATATGAGTGTTTGTTTCTGATTTTTATTGTTTGTAATTTATTGGTTGCTCATATTGTTGTTATATACTAAATCAATGAAAATGATAGGTTATAGAACATGTTCGTCAATTAGCAATTTTTAATTACATTAAATATTTTATATATTTATTTATAACTAAATACCAATTAATATGTTTATTTATATTAATAAATATATTTTCCAAAATAAAATAGTTTATGTCAAGTAAAATTTAATTATGTCTTAATAAATATATATATGTGTGTGTGTGTCTCTCTACGTTTTATAAACCAAATAATTTTTTCTGTGTTTAATTTTGAGGAATATATTAAATTAAAATTTAATATAAGTATTCTTATAGTTCATATATACTCTATCCGTCCCACTTTAAGTGGAGTTTTAGGGATATTTTTTTGTTCCATTTTAAGTGATGTTTTCAAGTTTCTAGGTAAAAAATAAATGTATTTTAATATTTTTTAATTATTTATATTCTGTAGTATAATTGTTTATTGGTTGAAATTACTTTAATCATTATTATTTTTATGTAAACGAGAAAAATAAAATAAAAGTTTGTAATTTCTTAATCAACGTGTAAAAACCTCAAAACTCACTTATTTTGCGAACAGAGGGAGTATATGTTAAATAATATTAATCATTTAATTGCTTAACATATATTGAAAATTAACTTTATATTAATAAAAAATATATTTTTATTTGAAATGAACTAATAATATACATGAGATTATTTAAATTTTGTATGTCACATTTAAATAAATCTGTTAATTTTATTGTAAAATTATTTAGAGAATATTCTGGTTAGAGAATAATGGTAACTTTGGTTAAAAATAATGTTATAATTTTTAGAGAATAATCTAACAAAATAAATGATTTATAAATAATTAATAATAATTATTAAATTAGTGACACATATTTAATTATTACAAAAGAAGTAATGGTTATTTTTAAATGTACTTCATTTTAATTAATTATAATCAATTTGAATCGGTTTAGATATGTTCTATGAAGGTTTTCATTAATTAAAAATAATAAATGTTAAATTTTCATTTTATTTAGTTTATCATGTTTATTAATTAATTATCTAATTACACATGGCGCATGAAACTTAGTAAAATAGTTATAATTATTATCGAATTACACATGGTGCATGAAACTTAGTAAAATAGGGTTATATGTAGTGAAAAACTTAAATGTAATATGTTTTTATTATTTTGATTTAAGTTATTATTTTATTCACATAAACTATATTTTTGAATTATGTATTTGACTATGTAGCTTTTCACCGATTGAAACTACTATAAAAAAAGTTTGGGTAAAACAGATTAAACCAAACTTTTAACCGTATGGAAAAACTGATTATATTTTTATTTATATAATAATTTGTACAAAGTTAATATTGATTAACTAAAAATAAAAATCTGAGCTATTATTGTTTATGGTAATTTAATTAATAATGTGATGTATTATTATGATAATATAATTAATGAAGTTGGTTAATTGAGTAAATATAGAATGATAATTAATGTAACAACTTATTTGAAGATGTATAAATTATATTTTGTATTTTAGTTTTAATAATATAGATTAAAAAGTTAAAATAACTATATTATCAATAATGTAGATTAATAATTTAGTCAGAAGCTAATTAAACTACAAATTTGATTACATACCATAGCAGAAAAAACTTTCTAGTTCATGATAAAACAGCTAAAAGAACCCGTGGAGTGACTCTTGGGTGGCCGTAACTGTCAAACCCCTAGTCATATGGGATAGAGTCATAGAGGGGGGTAAACAATGAAACTTGCACAACGCAGGCTCTTGATATAGGGAGAGAGTAATCCACCATTCAACTTGTGTTATAGATTGGTCCATGAACTTAATTTTAATCTTGGACTTTGAGGTGGATCACTCGTTTTTTTAGCCATCACAAAAGTGACTAATATGCAACTGTGAATGTATCTTGTGAATGAAACGACACGGGACCAGATCGTTCGCAGGATGCCGCAGGATACATAAAATCTTAGTTTTCTAAGGAATCTCCAGGTAACCAGAAAAACGATCCCTCCACCGATCAAGTTGTCCACTTGGTAACGGTGAGTGCTTGCTCAATAACTGTGATAGATTTCAAAAACCCTGAAAAAACCACTCGGGAGTTTACATATGGAACCAAGAAACTCAGGTAAATGGTGGTAATTGGTAAATAACAAGATAAGATTTTTGAAATGTTTTTTCTTATCAAAAAGGGTTATAGTATATTTTGAACTTGTTCCGCATAAAAGTGGGCTTATCCCGTTTAACCCGCTTCACATATGGCTTATTCATAACCGCCTATTATATTTTGGATGGGTACTACCCATAGACAGTTCCATCCATTTGACATCCCTAGTTATGAGGCCAAATTAATATGAACTGTATTTGAAATTTAGAAATAGGTACGTGTGTTTGGATGTTGAATTCTTGTCATGCCCTCATGCTTAGTTTTGTCATTCCTTTATATTACTTTTTAGTTGGTGTTAAATTTTGCACTTTGCAAGATATTTCTAGGCACGATCTTATAACTTACTTACAATGAGAAAAGTTGTTAGATCATATTCTTGTATTATACGATTTTCAAATTGTAAATTGAACTACCAAACTGGTCTCAAAAAGTTGTAAAGTACTCTTTCAATCTTTGTGATCCAATAACTAGACACCATAACTTACATCATGTTGTGGCAAAACACTCTATTAAGAAGACTAAATTTCTTGATGTTGTCATGAAAAAAACAATGCATTTTAAGAACATGATGAGTTATCTTGCAGAATCGAAAAGTTGGAGCAAGTTAATTACTCTTTCGGACTGTTATTTTAATTCGTTAGAGTCGTCATCGTTCTGCCAACTCATAATATGAAACAATTTATAGGTTAATCCAACCAGAAGACGTTAAGAAGGGAGTGAGAAAAGAAAACAAAGTCCAACACATGTTAAATTTGAAGTGTACCACATTGGAGGTCTACAACAGAAACGGGCCTCCTCGTCTTATTGGGCTTTTTAATAACAGTAACCAATTCAAATAGGCTCGAAAAGAACGCAGTGAAGCAGGTATGGGGTCCGATTATCGTCTTATTGGGCTTTTTAATAACAGTAACCAAATCAAATAGGCTCGAAAAGAACGCAGTAAAGCAGGTATGGACCCTCCTTCGCGCGGCTCTCTTTATAACGAAGGCTAAAGTTTTAATTAGTTAAACGTTCAAGGAAAAAAATCTTTTGTTTTGTGGATATGGTGTAGGTAATGGACGTTCCGAGAAGCATACGTGTTAGAGCCGATCTCGATAAAAAGGAAATTATTTTATTTCATTACATTGCAGCATTTGCACGCCAACTAAGACCTGGTAACAGAAGTTACGACCAATACTTTGAACATACATACGCTTTATTATGTAGACCTTATTCATGCATACGCAAGCAAACTTTAATGGTCATCACAGAAAACATAAAACAGCTGAACGGAAACACACCGTAACCAAATCAAGAAGGGATGCTTAATTTAGTTTGAAATCAGAGGGAGAGGGTGACAACTAGAGGGGTGACCAGTTCTTTGAATACATCCATGTTTCTCTCATTGGAAACGACGACTACGATGGGACCTGCACGTACCGTGACGAGTCTGTTGGTAGGAGGGCTAGGGTTGCATGTAGAGAGAGGGATCATGACCATGGCACTACAACCGTCGTAGATGACTTCTGAAAGCGAGATCGTAGACACTGTGTTGGAAGGAAACGTGAATCCTCCATCAACGCCCGTATTCGTAGTTGCAACATTTTTTCCACCACACTGAAGCATAACGGGAGAAGCTGTATATGTCCACGATTTGGGGGGAGGGAGGGGGGGGGGATTTCAAATATTATTCTCAAAAATTAATTATTCCGTGAAGATTGTATTAATTGGTCCGTACTTCATTCTTTTGACTCTAACATTTTGATTGTGCAACAAATGGTATTGAACATACTATATTCGATCTAGAATTCTAAGTATTCACAAAAATATTGCTTGATGTTGATTTCACAAACATGTTTTGCCTGATTTTACTAACGTCAATGGCTAATAGCTAAATACAGATTAAAAAAAAAAATTCGTCTGTATGATATATCATTTATAAGACTATAACTATCACAAAATCTACAACAAAACCAGTTATGGTTTGCAGAAGTTTTGCAAATTTTATTTGGCCGGTTTGGCATGATTGATCAAAAAGAGAAAGCAGACCTACCAGCAGGAGGAGTGGAAGTCGGATTACCATCGATAGAGCACATGATACGCCCTTGTATACTGGAGATATTACGATCCCTGCCAAGAAGCCCATCAAGTTGAGCCTTAGCCATTGTAGACACAAGAATTAGACATATCAAGACCATTGAGAAGGTTATGTTTTTGTTTCTGGTGAGCATTGCCATGTTGTTAGGATATTAACAAGTAGAGAGTATAGAGAGAAAAGACTTTTTTTTGTCTTGCTATTGGTTTTGGATCTGGTTAAGTGTCTTCCGATCCCTTGCAGCTCTATTTATAGAAAAAGTTCCATAGATTCTCCACTCCTATTTACTTTGATATTATTTTTTTAAAGAGGTTTAAGCGTGAATTCTAAAGATGTAGTTTCACCTGTAGTACAAAAAGACCTACTCTATATTATTATTTTTCCGAACATTATAAGTTATACAATTTATCATCCAAGAATATCTGTGAATTTTTCTAAGGAATGTCATTTTTACTTTCTTGAACATCAGTGGAATATCCTAGGATTAGTCCGGTATAACGAAGCTTTGAGTTTGATGACAAAAAAATAAAATAACGAAATTTTGAGCCTCAACTTTGGCATTTTAACCCTCTACAAACCGAACAAATATTTTTAAAAAAATAAATTTGATAGAACAACCATAACTTGTGTCTTCCATAATATTTAACAAATAATTGTCGATAAGCATAGATATCGAATGTAATGGGTTTTTAACTGATCAATTTTTGGTTTGTGTAAGTTATGACACAAGATTAAAAAAATAACAATAACTACTGAATTTATTAACATAACTATAGGAGGAACAGCTAAAACAATTAGTTGATGTTTTTTGGAAGTTGGTACTAAAAGTAAAACCATTTTCGTAAATATACATTGATCTTACAAATGATATTTCAAGAGATCGAGCCTAGAAGGTACGTAAGAGTTGACCAGGAAAGATGAAGAAAAAGATACGGTGACAAATTCAACAATTGGCACCATTGAGTGGTCGTAAGTGCCAAACCCCTAATCAGAGGGAGGGGGGATGGGGAGGGAATGGGAAAAAGAAAAAAACAAATCAACTTGCATCAAATCCATCACCCAATTTGCGTTATAGATTGGTCCAACGACTTATTTTCAATTTTGGATATTAGAGATAAATTATCCTACATCGAGAATGTAATAGGACATTAACTAATATATAAAAAGTTAATGTTACTCCAATAATCACCGATTAATTTTAGTTTGAAGTTTATAACAAACCCGGTTTTCATATGGTATCACAGTTCAGACTTTAAATACGCTAAATCTCTGATTAATATAATCCTACTCGGCAGAATATAAAAATCTTAATTAATTCGTTTGACCAAATATAATTGTTTTGAAATACCAAAATTTTTGGTCGATAAAAATCATCGTTTCGAAGAAAAGTATTAAAAAAGTTTTTACCTCACATCAAGAATTCAATAGAATATAAAGAGTTGGAAACAATCTAATAATCACCGATTGATTTTAAGTTAGAAGTCCAAACTGGATTTTAACATTGGGCTTTTTGAGTTAGATGATCAACTATTAAGTACGTATAGCAAAGTACGCAATCAAAATCCATCTTGATATACATCAAGATTAATAGCCAAAACTATGTCAGTACAATGAAGTATACCGCTCAAAGATCGAATCAGAAATGTTCCGGATTCGAAACGTATAAAACGGGCTTCTCAGCCCAATTAAGTATATAGTTGAGACATTTATAGGCCCTAAACTTCCAAGGATTTGTCGGTGTAGCGTGGCAGACAGAATATGACTGGTCTGGTCTTCGTCACAAAAAAACATCCCCACGTTTGTCTCTTTCCACAGTTCCCCCACAACAATAAAATTTCTGGATAACAATCCTGTTATGGAATTTTATACAGATTTTAAGATTAATTTGTGCATATTCAAAACTTATTTCGTTCTATCTAGAGACTAGATGTGAACGTATTTCTCATTACAGAGATATTTATACAGGACGTTGAACGAACATACATAGCGAAAATAATGAAAGGTATGAGAACGTTAAAGATAGTGCATCTCTAGATATAGGGAGACTGTTCCTAGCTAAGTAATTAATCTAGTACATAATGAGTAAACTATAGTGATCCGTTGAGAAGAAAATAAGAAGATAAATACACCAAATTGATCTTATATGTTGCAATAATAAACGTGGTAATAGACTAAGGTGCGTATATGTAAACAAGTCAGTTTCATGGGGTCACGGTATTATTTCGAAAATGGACCGATTATATTAAATGTTGTCTGTAAGTAAGATGTGAAGAGCTCCCTACCAATCAGACACCTCCATGCCTTATAATTTCTTTAGAATTATTGGATTCATTGTGAATGTGATGCATGAAACTGAAGTTTCCTTCACTATTCGTTACTGTCTTACTTGATCTCCCTAGTGATTTTGTACCATTGCTAGTGGAACGGAATACTAACAAAATAAAAGCATCACATAAAATTAAGACCCTAAGACAACATATATACTATCATGTGAAACTATTGACTAAGATTTAGTTTAACTTGTGCGTTTTAAATGAGAAGAATAATTAAAAAGTGTAACAAAACGAGGTTGTTGACGAATTTGACGCGCGATAAGACAAAGAAGACTGAAGACGTTGACGAGCTTCTCTTTTGGCATGGTTTTTAATAATCAAAAAATTGGAGGTTGATTGAAAAGGTTTTGTTAGTTAACGGACCTAATCCTTATATTCCATAGCGACTCTCGTTGAAGTCGTCATTTTCAGATATTTGTAAACTGGGACAGAAAGATTTATAGTGATCAAATTGGGCCCAAGTTTATTCAATTTAGGACAATGTATGTCGCCATAGTTGTCTCTGTCTACCCGATTCTGTCTTCGTCTTGACTCTTGAATTTCTTGTAATTTCATACAAAAATTAAAATTTGAATTTTGTATTTATGTAAAAAACAAAGCACCCTCAAAACAAAATATTTGTAGGCAAGAACAGTATTAGTAGAGCTTATGCATTTTTGTAAAACAAACAAGAAAATAATTAGTAGAAAGGCCCACAATTTATTTTACGGGTGCAAACTCAAAGAAATGTAAAAATAAAGGGATCAAACAGAAATAAAATAAAACATTGGCCCATCTCTATTCGTCGGTGACGTGAAGCTTCCTTGCTAGAGAAGAGCTCACTTGCGTAGTCTCAGCTATATTTAGGACATCAACACATGTCCGAACACAATACACTTCTATATCTGTTTCAAATTCAAATTTGCTGTCCTTTTATCTTAGTTTTAAAACTATCAGATAATTAATCTTTATTTCGTTGTTGTAATCAAGAATATCCCACAACAATACCATCTATATATCTCGATCTCTCTTGAAGAATTTATTTTGGAAACTTCGACGAATCGGTCTGAAGCGGGACAAGTAATCCGCCATTTTCTCCTCGGTCTCTCAGCTCATCTCGTCACTATCGGATCTAGGTCTCCTTCTCTTTCTTACAAAAACAAGTTTCAAATCTTTTTCTATTTCAATCACACACCAGTTTCGTTCAGATTTTAGAGTTTTTTTTTGGTTTCCATTTATTTTAAAGTTATCAGAGTATGTTATTCATCCATCATTCATGTACAGTCATCAGTCAGTAATTCTGAGTTAATTTCTGGGTTCGTAAATTCAGTGAAAAATTATTTAATTCCTTATTATTAATTTAAATTCTTAAATGTATTCCCTCCCCAAGTCACGGCACTGGAAAAAGGCAAAAACACAGCTGTGCTCATGTATATACTGTATTTATTTTTCATAAAATAATTTATTTGGAATTAATGCGCTATAAAGTTACCTACTTTTGACAAGATCTAATAAAAACATAAACCAAACTTCAAACTCTTTCTGTCTCTTTAATCCTCTAATCTAGTCTCTACTTTTAATGTTTTTGACTTTTATCTATCTATACCACGTGATTTTTGATTCGGTAATTATCCATATTATGCACTATGATTAAGAATTAAAGTATTTCCTTTTGTCATTGATGAAAAATTAAAGTTTGTGATTTTCTTTTTGCAGATTTTTAGTCATTTCTGGAGACAAAGGCGTTAGCTGTAACTCATTTTTTTAAATTTGCTTTGGCTATTAAAGGCGGCACGAGCGTATGTGTGTGTGTCCTTTCGTCTCTACTGGGGACAGATCTTGTTCTTGATTACATATTCAAGAACTAAGAGATCGTTTTCAGAACTTTGATTCTGGTCTGAAAAGTTAATAATCTGGTGAGTTCATGGGGATGAGTCTCGATTTCGATGTTGATCTCGAGAAAGGAGTCGTCGATTACGACAATGTTTATACAAAGTCGCCGGAGAAGCCATTGTTACCGATGTCTCCGGATAACAAACCGGTGAAAACCGGAGAAGAAACTGTCGGCTTGTTAGAAAACGATGCAAGTCCGGTTCAATGTGCGATCAGTAAACCGGGATGGGGGAAGAGCGACCGGAAGGAGAAACGCAAGAAATCTGCGTCGAAGCCTCCTCGGCCGCCGCGTGGACCGTCGCTGGACGCCGCGGATATGAAGCTGATAAAGGAGATCGCTGAATTGGCGATGCTGAAACGCGCGAGGGTCGAACGTTTGAAAGCATTGAAGAAAACGAGAGCGGCCAAAGCTGCGTCTGCGTCTGCGGCTTCTTCTCTTGGCAATGTTTTGGCCTCGATTCTCACCGCTATTTTCTTCTTCGTCCTTATTTTCCAAGGTGTGTTTTGATTTTGATTCTTACGACTGCGATTGCGGTAGCGTTTTGCAGTTAGTTTCATTAACTGTGTTTTGTTTGTAATATTCAGGTTTGTCGCCAAGAACAGCCGTTAGCTCCGGAAAACCCAACGGTGATTTTGTTTCGGTTCAGTATGCGGGGAACCCGTCCTCGAGCAAACCGGATGGAAGTTATACTGGTCCGGTTTTAGCAAGGAGATTACCAAAGTATGTTGCTGTTTCTCAGCTTGGTTAAGAAGATCAATTATATTTTCATTAGTCTGAAATAATCTCTAATCCTAGCTTTTGTTTTGTACTCGCAGTTTATTGAAACCGGTTTCCGGTTTGGAGAATGAGAAGAGCATGAATAGAGTTTCACAATGAAGCGTAAACCAAAGAGATAGAACTGGACAGGTTCATCACTGGTTGGCCAAACCATTTTATGGTTTAGATTGTCGGTGAACCATACACTCGTACCGATAAAGTTTTTGGGCAAAGTTGGCTGCTTTCTCTGCGGCTATGAAACAATAACACTATAGTTTTGTAATATTCCTCTTGAAGTAAAATTAAGAGAAGTTACAAATAATAAAATTACTGTCGCGTTATTCAGTGTATGTACCTTTTTTAGATGTGCTACTATAAAATTATGATGCAAATTAAGATCGTATTAGTAGTAGATATGTTGTATTTAAACGGATGTAAAAAAGTATTCAAACTTTGATGAGATCAAAACGTAAAAAAAAAAATGAAATCATCATATTATTGGTACTCGGAATCCATGTGGCTGTGTCTAGACGCTCCCACTGAGCTTTAGAGACCACTTTTAATGCTGTGCAAAATTAATTGAACATGTGATTTCACGTGTGTGTATATTTCAAATGTCTATTATTTCTGTTGCGTTGCTGTCTTCGGATGCTTCGTGGTCCCAATATTAAATCCCCACTAAGTCACCAAATAAATCATAGAGTTATATACTCCTCAGCTAAACAAATATATATGTAAGAATACTGAACTATAAAGTGCTTAATAATCATTTTCTTGGTAGATATAAATTAATTACAAACATATAAACTATCACTCGCGAAAGAAACAAAGTTCTTAACTACTGTTCATTAGAGATTTAATCACAGAAATGGCCACGTCGCAAAGATTCTTAACCAGCTGGTTTCTAGTCGTAAGAGCCACCGAGCTTTCATCGTCGGCCATGGTACTATTGATCCGTTTCTGGCAAGAATCAGTCTGTTTCTCGGCGTCTCCGAGAACATACAACGCGAAGCCAAACTCCCCTCGCTGCATTGCCTCGATCGCCTGAGGAATGTTAAACCGGACCACAGGTCGGTACAGCTCAGCACACTGAGCCAGTGCTCGCTCCGCGGCGGGATCATTAGAATGTCTGATCAGAGATTGGATATAACTTAAGGTATCGGTCATGTTTCCGAGGACAACGTTGGCCATTGCGGAGGCTAAAGATTTGGGATCGGAAGGAGAGGGAGTGAGAGGGCGAAGACAGGCTTCGCAGAGGTCGCAGAACGGGGTCTGTTTGCAGACTGTGTCAATTAGGTCGTCTGAGGATTGAGCTTGCAACGGTAAGAGGAGGAGGAGAAAGAGGTATAGAGACGGTTGTGATGTGACGGCGGAGGATTTCGTCATAGTCGGCGATGGTAAATTTTGAAAAGAAAATGAGAAGAATATTGATGTGTAATAACTCTAAAGTTAATACTTGTGTGTTTTGAGTGCTACTAGCTACCTATGTTTCTAGACTTATATAGCTGCTATTTAAATTTGTTATATACATATTAGTAAATGTTAAAAGCTTACAACTCTTAGTTTTTCTTCTCGTAACCAAGACGGATGCTTTTACGTGTCGTCGTCACAATGTCACGTATGACTCGTTTTGTATCGATATGAAGGTTAGATAGATTTGCTTACTAGTGATTATTAGGTCTTTGTAGTTGTTCTTACAATTTCACCCGTGACAAACTTTGTTGCGAGTATTCGTATGTTATACGTGTATTGAATGATTGATATTTAATTTTCATATACGTAAACATGGATATGTGGTGGTTGTTGGCCAAAAATAAGAAAGAAAAGTAGATGTTGTGTGGTACTACACTGGTATTGGTGAATAGGTTAGGTCCTTTGTGAGTCGGTCCACATGAAACGAAAAAACCATGATACATTTCACACTACTACCTTTTCATCTGATTTAAATATTTTTCACTTATTAACAGAGAAATATATATTGTGGGGCTGCCTTCTCTAGTCAGTCTGCCTCGTGAATGTTGGTATTACCAGTTTATAGCAGAAATCAAGGTACGAGAAATATATACTCTGCGCTTTTTCAAAAAAAAAAAGAAAGAAATATATACTCTGTTTGTCAAGTCTAGATCGATGGTTTTATCAACTTAATTATCACTTCCATAACATATTTTTCTAGTAAGATAACAGCTTCGACCAATATTCTCGTTATTGTTATTTTAATACATTTTAAAAGGATTCAGAGCAACATTCGGACGATGGCTCTGGTTACATCACAGATCTTGACCATCTTCTGGGTCGAATCGGTTAAGGGAGACTGGCCTTCGGGAAAACCGCCTTGACAGATGGAGGCTTCAATGCCAGCGTCAACAACTGCACTCTCGGCGAACTTAGGGTTTCCTTTGATAGCAATAATGGCTGTGTGGACGTCGGCCTCTACAATCGTCTTGTATCTTAGATTACATTCATCCAACTCCCGCTTAAGCATCGGTTTAGTTTTGTACGCCACGTTGATCTGCCCGATAGTCTCTGTCCCAAGAGCCTACAACAATAAACACACGAAGTCTTCATATCAAATGATTATGAACCCCAGAGGTCTGGTAATAATAGCCAGAACCAGTCTTGGGTATATTGATATGAAATATGCGTCTATTAGAGCATCTCCAATCCATTGCTATTTTCACTTCTATAATAGCATTTAGAGATGAAAATGCTCCTGAAAAATCTTCAGTACCATGCTCTGTGGTCCCTTTTGCTAATATCCCAGTTATTAATTCATATACATGGTTTTCTTATTCAGACGCAGCTTGAGAATCAGCATCGGGTAATTGTGGACTTGGTTGGATCCTTCGCGATGCGACGAACTCCATGGTTGAAAGCTCTTCCTCTCACCGGCGTTGTGTGCCCTCGGCTCTAGTGGCTGAGGCTCTAGCGGTTAAAGCTGCTTTAGTTGCAGCTGTATCTTATCATGTCAGTTGCCTCAATGTTTTTACTGACTCAAAGGCACTCGTTCTCATCCTGAAGTCTCATGATCAGAATGTTGTCTTGAAGGGGATTATCCATGATATCAGAATCTTGGCTCTCTCCTTTCAATCTATCTGTTTTCATTTTGTACCGTGTTTAGCGAATGTGGCTGCTGATACCTTAGCAAAGACTGCTCTGCATTCTCTTATTTCTGCTACTCCATGTAACTGATGTTTCTTGTTTTAATGAATGGCTTTTCGATCAAAAAAAAAAAGAGATGAAAATGCTCCAACCCACCTCTATTTCTTCCTCTATTATAGAGATCTCTATTTTTTCCTCTATTTATAGAGGAAGAAATAACAATCCTCTATTTTTTATTCTATAAAATAGAAATTGCTATTTTAGAGAAATACATTGGAGCATATCCCACCTCTATTATAGAGTTCTTCTATTTTAGAGGTGAAAATAGCAAAATACATTGGAGATGGTCTTAGTAATTCATTTGTATATGTATATATTTTCGGCTCTACAATAATTATACAAAAATATAGGTTTGTTAATAGTTTCAAACCCCAACCGGCTCTGATAATCACACTACATAACTTCATATTGTTACAAAATCATAGCCACGCGTAGAAAATACTACGTTTTTGAAAAAAGAAAGATTATGTAAGAGAGACCTTGATTTTGTCGACGAGGATGAGACCGAGGCCGACGACGTCAGCTGAGGAACTACGTGGATCGGAGTTGAGGAGAGAGAGACAAAGAGTGTAGTCAGGTGTCTGTTTGCATGTCTGATCTACAATATTTCCCATCGCAGACTTCGCAGTTCCCATCATCATAGCCATCGTCACTATTATCATTATCTTTATCATTTTCATCTTTTAAAACCTTTGGAACTTAAGAAGTATAGTTAATGAATCATCCTAATCGCAGAATTGTATATATAAGTGTTTTCGGTGCGACTACTGACTAGTTATGAATCTTATGATTATCCTGAAACGTTTTCTTGGCTTCGATAGACGTAATATATTTATTGCACATTTATGATTTCGTTCTGTAGTTATTTAGTCAAATACATAATTAACTACAGCAAGAATGACAATAAAAGTTGGCTAGTGGAGTATACGACAATGTTCATGGTTTTTCGTCAACGAGAATGGCGTAGTACTGTTATTTTATAATGGAGTTTTTTCTTGTCAACTATAGTGGAGGTTATAGAATGTCAAAGGTCTTTGACCGAAATCAGTTTATAAATGGTATATGTATATTTTTGAAAATTAATCGCAGTAAATTATAAATTAAAATCTAAAAATATAAATGGTAGAGTTTTTAGTTTTTTTTCTTTTTAAAAAAATGATTGATTTATACATATCTACAAATATGAACTATTATTTCCTGCTCATACAATGATACAATTGATTGATATTTTAGTTTTTTTTCTTTTCATATAAAAGATTGATATTCCAGCTTTAATCAATGTATTTTATTTTAAAACTACAACATTAACTAAAATCTAAAAATATGAATGCTAAATTTTTATTGAGAAATAAATAAAACTAACAAAAACAAAAAATCAAAAATGTAATTAATTTTTATTAATATATGTGAAAATTTTAACATAAATATTTTCAAATTTACGAGGAGTATTACTTTATGTACATATATCTATAATTTAAGTAGTTTAAAAATTATAAAAAATTAATTTCGTCGACAAACCTGAAGAACTTTCTACTCTATGAAAAGCCCACTTTAAAATTAGAAACGATTCCCAAAATGTTTGTAGTTTAGATTAGCCTTTGTTGTAAAAAAAACAATATCAAAACGATTCACAAACGGTTTTTATGTCTTTAAATACACCCTAATATCAAATAAAAAAATGAAGATTAATATTTGGTGAGACTACCATGGCAGGATATAGTAATATTTTGTGAAAGAAAACTTTGGAGTTTCGTGAAAAAAAACAGAAAAATTACGAATTGGTTAAGATATTTGGAGAAGATTCACGTGAACTTTGTATAGCAACATTTGATTTAGTTTTCACGTCTAACTGCCCACTGACTTATGAAATCCAATTTTTGGTGTGAAAATATTAACGAGTCTTTAATCAAACTATTAGACAAAATGGACTTCTACAAGATAGTTATTTTTCATTTTGATTTCAAGAAAAAAAACTTTTTTATAACAATAGTCTCTTGCTTAGCAAAGACAGCATAATATCAGCTTTAATTTTCTGCATAGGAAACTTAAAAATCATTTCTATTCGTCATTCAAAATCCAAACTCCAAAGTGGTCTTAAAAAACAAAATAAACTCTTAACAAAAGCCACTTCTTGTGTTGAAACCCAAGAGGATGAACTTGAGTCTGAACCTAAAACGACTGTCTCAAACAACAACAACAACTCAAATATCAATTGTCCCAATAAGTAGTTAAAGTATATAGAAGTTTTTGTTTTTACCTTTTGTTGTTGAGAAGATTCAGCAGAATCTGAGCTGCTGCTATAGAATGCAAATGTCTCTAATCTTCCATCAGTGTCGGTAGCTTTTAATTTTGACTTAGGATGCTTCGTTTCCTTCATTTCTACGTTTACATTCTCCTTTTCCTTTAAGTTCAGTTCCTCTTTCTCCTCTATGTTTTTTTCCACGTTCTTTTTCTCCTCAATTCATTTTCACCATTGCCTTTCTCTAACCGATAGTGGATGATAGCAAGATCCCCATACCTGAAATGAAACAAAAAACAATCAAATGTCGACTAAATGAATTAACTAGAAATGAGAACTCACTTTCCGCAATGTAGGTGGAGAGGTTAAAAGTTTTCAAACAGGGAGCAAAAATAGTTCAACAATGGCGAGAAGAGGAGACCAAAAGGACACTATACATGTCGATTCTATCCTTGATGTGCCAGAAGATGATATGTAAGCACGTTTATTTCTATTGATCTTTTTTTCTTCTAATTGTTTGACTAATATTTCATTTGTATTGCAGAAGAAATTTCTTAATGGAATTGGTCTATACATCGACGTTAGGATGCCTTTACGCCAAGAAGGAAAATCAAAAGATTTTGCATTTGCTGAGTTTAATTCTGCAAAAGCAGTTCATGAGATAACTTGTTTTGTTTTTTTTTGTTGCTTTGAGATTACTATATTAATCATAAATCACTTTACTGTATTAATAGTTTTTTGTTACATGCAGAGACTGAAACTACAGCGTAAGCAAATGTTAAACTGTTCTATTTTTATGTTCGGTTCTTTTCTTTGATTTCAGATAAATGTGCATAATGATAAAAGTGGCAATATGAATGTGAGTAAGAAAAAAAAAAAGAATGTGAGTAAGAAAATTTAAATTTTGTTTTCAGTTGACAGATATATAAAATGAAGTTTCTTTTTTTTCAATAAAAGACGAGGTTCTTCATGAAGTTTAAGGGTTTCACTGATGACATTAAATTACTTAACATTTCTATGAAATTTTACTATTTACGGACATACATTTTATCAAAGGTTATGAACAGCCACAGTCAATAAAATTCACAATCCAATCAAAAACTAAATGAGAATAATCCAATTTTATCATAGTTATCTAATTGTTTGGTCCGCTTTATTCAGAAAAAGTTATATTCATTGTAACGTTTTGAGATAAAAATTTGAGAAATTGCAGTGCATATACAAATATAATCCCATAATTTGCAAGGATGAAATTTGGACTTTCTCGCTGATGTGTATTTTTTTAATGTCAATATTGTCCCTATTCCCAACACAAACACTACTCTCTTTATATCACGAAGAGATAATTGTCAGGAGAGAGTTATTTCTCTTTTTACTACATTCGATACACTTCTTGTTTGAAAATCGACCATTTCATCTCTCATCTCCCCTCACTCTCATTGTTAACTCCGTCGGAGCGCTTTCTTCAAACTAAGTGAAGTTTCGCCGTCACGCTATTTCACTATCACATCGTCACGCCATCACACCATTATATCTGCTCAAGCTCGTCCTTACACAGTTACCTCACCTCTGTTCAAGCTCACCGTCACGGCGTCACACCGTCACTTCACGTTTATACAGCTTGTCGTTCCCTCACCTTTGCTATAACTCGCGCCTTCATTCAGTCAATGGAGATGAAGAAGATCCAGGATGCTACAGAAGAGGAGGAAGAACAAGAGGAGGTAGAAGAAATAAAAAGATGAGAGAGGATGAAGAAGAAGAAGAAGAGAAGAAAATAGGCTTCCGGAGACGATGACGAAGTCTGGCGGCAGAAGATGATGGAGGAGTAGTCCGTCTGTTTACTGATGGCATCATGCATTACTATGTGCATGAGCTAGTCTCAACTGCCACAGGATCATAGTTAGTGAGTCCCAACATGAGTCTGCCTGATACATCAACTCAGCCTAACACATATGTATATTATTAAAGATTCCATCAAGTTAGCCTTTTGTTTTGTTTTTTTCTATTGGTGAGGAATCCGTGTACTACATTTTACATGACCTTTTTATTACAGTTAGCCGGTTAAAAAACGAACACATACAGTACAATTAAATAACTTGTTATGAATTGTTCCAAACCAACTAACAATAGACATAACCATCATTCATCGATCCAATAGCCGATAATTTTAAATATAAATATCAGCTAACATGGAAAGTATCCAGATAATTCAAAACATGCATAGTCGGATAACTATCGTGTTAACCGACTAATATAATTGAGAAAGCATACGTAGCCGGATAATATAAAGGAATACAGATTTAAAAAGAATTGGTCTAACACTTTTATTATTATCCAGCTATCTTCTTTATTTTTATACTTTATTACAGTTAACCGAATAAATCGGAATATAGCCATTCAATTTTACTTCTAACAATCTATACATTGTACATTTATAAATCGGTTAGTTAGTGGTTCAATCATACTTAAGTAATTAAGTATACTCTACACAATATCCATTTACTAACTAACGTAACCATCAACATAATCCAATAGCCGGTAAATTTAATACAAAATATTAGCTAATAATGTAAAATATCTGGATAAATCAGAATATAGTCATGCTAATTTACAAAAATATAAAAAATCACATTTTAGCTAAAATAACAAACGACCATTAAATATAACTTATCCGGATAATTTATATATTAATTGTTAAATATACTTTAAATAATATCTATTTACTAACTGACATAACCATCAACAGAATCCATTAGCCGGTAATTTTAACACAAAATATTAGATAATATGTAAAATATTGGACAAGTCAGACTATAACTATACTAATTTACACAAAAACATAAAAATCACTTTTTCTTAGCCGTCCACTAGCTTCAGTAACAAAGGACCATTAAAAATAACTGGACTTATGTGACTTATCCGGATAATTTATCTGTTAGATGTTAACTAGGGTCGGCCCGCCCTACGGGCGGGATATATTTTATTTGTGATTTATATTCTTATATTTTTTGTAAGCTTGTTATTTGTATATTAGGTTTGAATTTATAAATAATAGATATGATATTGATTTATGTCTTCAAGAACGTTTTAGAGTAGGAGTTTTTTTTGTAAGAGAAATTTTATATATTTTTGAAAATTATGTATTTCTGTTATATTATGTATTCTGGTTATATTATGTATTCCATTAAATTTAAATTGTTTCTGTTTTTCCCTTTTATATATTTTTAAAAGGTTATGTTTTGATCATTATTTTTGTTGTGTGTTTACTATCAAATTTTTAATTTCTATATGTCTGAATTTAGTGACCAAAAAGAGAAGGTTTCAGTTAGATTCACTCTTTTTTTTTCTACGCGGCTTGAGTATAATGAAACAGAAAAATTAAAATAGTAAACAATTTTTTCTATTCTTATATTTTTAATTGTTTTTATAATTTATGTATTATTAAGTTATATTTGTAATATTTTTTGGTTGCTTTATATCATTTTTGTTTATTTTTTCTATGTTTGAGTTTTATAATCAGAAATAGAAATCAAATTCCATGACATTTACACAATCATATAGTTTCCCTTTTTTTGTTCTTTATAAGAAATTTCTATCCGTTTTTGAAATTTATGTATTTTGCATTTTATTACCTGAATTTCGTAAAAGAATGTTATATGTTAACATATTACTGTCAGTAAGTTCATTTACGTTTAAGTTTTAATATTCTGTTTAAGTTTTCATTAAATGTTGTTCAAAAAAAAGTTCATTTTTTTGAAAATGAATCAATTATAAAAATGATTTATGAAGTATTTAACCTTTTTAATACGATTTGGTGAAAAAGATAGATTAATAAATATGTCAAACCTAAATTGATGGGGTGCTCATGTTGTCTGAAAAGGTAGAACTTTCATATAATTACCAATAAACTGTTATTATTGTTGTTGTTACTAACCAAATAGAAACAATATATAATAATAAAAGAAAAATTACAAATATCCGACAAGTTCCAAAGACTATGGTACAAAGGTTATATTCTCCTTCGCCTTCTTTTGAAAGTTGAAGAACTTGATACAGTATCCATCCTATGTGGACAGCAGCTACAACTTGTAAGAAGTCACCCATCTTTCAGCAAACTTTTAAGGCTCGATCTCAAACTTTATTAATGTTCTGTTGATGATCTCCTTTGACCCAAAGCTAGGCCTGCGATTTTTGTCCGAACCGAATGGACCGAACCGGACCGAACCGGTTTTTTTCGGTTTTCGGTTCGGGTCGGTTTTCAATTCGGTTCAATTCGGTATGGGTTTGAAAATTAATTCGGTTAGCGGTTCGGTTCGGTTCGGTTTTCAATTTTTTTTAAAAAAATAAAAATTGTAAAAACCGAAAATAAACCAAAATAAACCGAAAATAACCGAAAATAACCGAAAAACCGAACCGAAAATAACCGAATTAAACCGAATTAAACCGAATTAACCGAATTTAACCACAAATATCCGATTATTTTGAAAAAATCATACCAAAATTAACCGAAAATTTAAAAATTCGGTTATTTTCGGAATTAAAATTGAAAACCGAAAAAAACCGATAACCGAACCGAACCGAACCGAAATTTTATTCGGTTTATTTCGGAATTTTTTTTTAAAACTTCGGTTAACCGAAAACCGACGGTTCGGTTCGGTTCGGTTTCGGAAAACCGAAGTCGCAGGCCTACCCAAAGCTATTATTTACAAATTGCAACACATCATTCATTAAGTTCAATATCTGCACAAAAAATTGGAAGAGAATATTTTTGAATATATCAAAAGAGAATGATAAATAAATCATAAATATTGATCTGATGGGTTTGTGATTTTTATTTACAACAGCAAAAAAATATCATAAGAAAGCATGCAGATATTATAAGTTTAGAAATAGCAATTAGTATGAGACTAATACGAAGAATCTAAAAATCATTGAGCTTCATTCTAAACCTAACAATCAAGCATTTTGTTATTTTATTTTCTTAAAAGTTAGAAGTAATACACATGAAGGTATGTCCGTTTGTCGAGTGTAAAGGATTGTACCATGGAATATCTTATAGACAAAAATGGAAAATTGTGAGATGATGGTTCAAGTTGGGCCTGAGATGACATCTTCTAGTTTGTTGATTTCACCACTGATGTGATGCGTTGGACATGACCCTGATCTGTTAACTGAGATAAGTTTAGTTAAATTTGCAACAGAATGGTTGTATGCTGGTTAGTGATGTTCACTTTTATTTTTAGTAGTGAATATGTGATTGCCTGTTTTATAGATTCATGATAACCTTATTTACATTGTTTTGTTTATGAACTATATAGCTGTGTTTTACCTTGTTTGTGGAGCCACTGCCTATACGATTTTATGCATGTGGAGGTGAGTTTTGGCTTGCCTCACTCATGATGGATCTCCAATGATTCTCCATTCGTGGCTTGTTTGTCCCTAAAAGAAGATACTTTGGTAGTTGTAGATGGTGGAGCTGTTCATTTCTCTGGCCCTTCATATCTTATGGTTAGTGTCTATAGATTTAGGTGTTAATGCTCGTTTTTGGTGGGCTATGACAGGGAATTGTGTTCCCATAATCGAGATGATTCTAAATATAGTTTAATCAAATTGTAACAATGGTAGTAATTAAGCACGTTTTTTATTGGTCAAAATTTTAAAATATTTAAAATATATGTTTACCTTAATTTTAACAAAAAAAAACGTAATATGTCAGCAAAATTTTTATTACGATAGCTTGGAATTTTGGTTGCCATTTCTTGGATACCATTATATTGATTGTTTTTCAGTTCATAGTAATGTATGTTGTGTATATTTGGCGAGTGTATATATGTTGGATCGTTCCGGTGTTCGAGTTTTCATGTTTTTTTTTTTTTTGAACAACGAGTTTTCATGTTAAAACAATATATATGGGTTCATTTTACTATTTTTTGTCACTATCTGTTTTAATTTGCATATATATAAGATCTGAATGGTTCAAACGCATTGGTTGTGGTTGCTGATGCAGGAATTTGTGGATGCGGATGGTTGCGGTTTCAAACGTTATGTAGCGTTTTGTCTGAGTGGTATAACGTTTGAAAATTGTTGTGTTTAAAGGATATTTGTGACTAGTTGATTATGAGATATTGCAGCGGTTTAATAATAAATTACTAATATAAACATATTATAAGATTATAAAAATATAAAAACATAATATTGTAATAAAATATAATAATTATTAATATAATATGATTAATAATAATAATATGTTTGTTTATTTAATTTTTAATTAGCTGAAAGTTATAATTTTAATAATTTTTGAAGATTTATATTAAAACTTTTAAAAGAATATTTTTTTTAATTTTATATATGTATGTATATTAATTTTTATAAAAAATCTAATGAATAGCTAGTTTAAAGTTTATATAAAACAAATTATGATACTGTTTGTGAGTTAAAAATTAATACATAAAATGTGTATATGTTTTTATTTATAAAATTTCTTTTTAATTTTTTAGTTTTAAGATATTTTAAAAAAGTAATTTTATATTTTTTTATCTACCCGCAACCACAAACGCTAGTTGAAACCAACTTTTAATTTTAAGAGGTTCAGAACATTTTAAAGCGATTTGTAACGGTTTATATGACGGTTTTGAAACACTGTCAACCGCTACCGGCCGCAAAAATTGCATTTGCGGATGGTAGCGAGAAAACCAGTCAGACCCATAATGCAGTGTATATTTTTGTTGTTTACTTTTCCGTAGAAATTTATTTTTGGATCATAGGCATACTAATACAGATTTTTAACTATATTTAGTTTTGTAACCTACCTTTTTCATAGACCTTTTTAAAAATTATACAAATAATAGGTGTATTATTTTTTTGCCTTTCAAAAGTCGTTTTGATCCCCAAAATACTTAGGAGTAAAAGTCTTCATCTATGGTTTCCTATAATCTTAGTTTTCATGAGATTTACTCATTATATGCATCATTAAAAACTGAAGCTTACCACAGATGGCTTTGCCGATCGATTATATAGATTACATTGAACTGAAAATAATGACGGACCGTATAACTGTAACATATATGTTCACTTGTATGCTTGGAATTTTTATCTAAAAAAGTAACATGCAACAGTTCCTATTCCCATTTTAAACTTTTTTCCTAAAATATAGATTGGTTGTTTGTAACCTATGTTCAAAAAGGCGAGTACTCATTTTTGTGACCGGAATTTTTTTTGTAAGGATTTATTTTAAAACTCATGTCTTGTTGATTTTTCAATTGATCTGAAATTTCATTGATATAATAAAGTGAAGTGTGGAGAACTTGTCATCCTGTGTTTGCATTGTATGATCACAAAATTTGATTTCTCACATAATAGTTTTGATGACTGATATTGCTTAATCAAAGTATGTACTCTCTATGTGAATTTAATACCGCTTGCATTTGAAAAAAAAAAAGAATGCTGTTATATGATGTTATAAGAACGTGTACTCTCTGCTTCTGAATTTCTGAACATAAGGAGACTGGATACTCTAAAATATTTAGTATATAAACACCGGAGAGTCCACAGATGAAAATCAGAAAATATACTTTCTTGAAATTACTCTGTTTAAGAACTCTGTTCCTAAATTTTACTCTATATAAGAAGAGTCTAGAATCTGAACGCTTAGTGTATCAAACAAAATCTCTTAATATTTTTCTTTTCTCCACCACCAAAGAATACAAAAACAGAGTTCGGTTATCACAACTCCTCCAGCCTCAACAAATAATCCAGGAGGTGGAAATCATTTTATAGTTACTTCCCTTATGAGACCTCAAATGTCCAACAGCGTATTCATCGATCGCATCCACCATGTACAGAACTTCGTATCCTCTCTTCTTCAGCTTCTCCAAGAAGGGAGAGTTCTCTACCGCCTTCTTGCTTTCGCCAGTGATGTAGAAGATGTCCTTCTGACCTTCCTTCATCCTTGTGACGTAGTCTTTCAAGCTCGTCATTTCATCACCGCTCTTTGTTGAGTGGTAGCGAAGAAGATCAGCAATCTTTGACCTGTTCTGACTGTCCTCATGGATACCCAATTTCAGATTCTTGGAGAAAGCCTCGTAGAACTTGTTGTAGTCTTCTTTGTTCTCGGCAATCTCGTTGAACATCTCAATGCACTTCTTCACCAGGTTCTTTCTGATCACCTTAAGGATCTTGTTCTGCTGGAGAGTCTCACGAGAGATGTTGAGTGGCAAGTCATCAGAGTCAACAACACCTTTGACGAAGCTGAGGTACTCAGGGATCAACTCTTCGCAGTTGTTCATAATGAACACTCTCCTGACATACAACTTGATGTTGTTCAACTTCTTTCTGGTGTCGAAGAGATCGAACGGAGCTCTCTTTGGAACAAAGAGAATCGCCTTGAATTCAAGCTGGCCCTCCACAGAGAAATGCTTCACAGC
The DNA here is from genome assembly GCF_000801105.2 of Raphanus sativus. Taxonomy (NCBI): domain Eukaryota; kingdom Viridiplantae; phylum Streptophyta; class Magnoliopsida; order Brassicales; family Brassicaceae; genus Raphanus; species Raphanus sativus. The sequence continues at coordinate 33,809 of NW_026615410.1, read as the reverse complement.
GAGATGATCCTCCCAGTCGTTGGTCAGGCTCTTGTAGAAGGAAGCATACTCGTCCTTGCGAATCTCTTCCGGCTTCCTCAACCAGATTGGTTTCTGCTTGTTGATGAGTTCCCACTCGTGAGAGACTTCTTTGATTTTCTTCTTCTTTTTACCGTCCTTCTCCTTCTCCTTCTCCTTCTCCTCATCCACTTCTTCAACCTCGCCTTCGGTTTCTTTCTTTGCTTCGTTCTCATCCTCATTTACCCAACCACCAGCTTTCATTGATCTTCATCTTCTTCCTTAGCTTTCTAGCTTTCTTTTACTTCTTAGTTCTTACCATCACTCTTGTCTTTAACAACCACAACCACAACCGGCTACACAGCAACATACGATTTTTTTTATCAAAAAAAAAAAACAATCACACTACAAACAGATCGGCCTTTGAATATTTTTCACAGGAATAATGCTAATGAGAAGACAAATAGATAAACATAAAACACTTAAGCAAAGTCGTAAAATTTCAAAAAAATAAACAATCAAAGATCGAAATAAAATCTCAACTCAAGAACAAAGAAGATGGCATTCTTTACCTTTAAAAAATCCTGAAGAGCGTTAGTTTACTTGAAACTTGAGTTCAAGCTCTTGGCTCCCTAAGCCGTGGCCAACGCTCCAGCTTCCTCACTGATATCCAATATTTATTCCCGCTTGTCTTCTCCATCCAAAAGCTCTAAGTCAAGATTTTTAAACAATCAGTTTGAGGAAACCATCATTAAAAAACAGGGGAGTATAACTGTATAAGTCTACAACAACTCAATTGCATGTGTTATTTGCTGAATTAATACACACTTACTCGGTGCATGTATAAACTGATATGCATACATAAACGCAGAGCCATATTATATGATTTTGATTGGTTATACATTAGGATTGTGGTAGATGATGACGATAGACTTGGTGTTGAAATCTTTGACGAACCTCTCTTGTCCTGTCCTAAATGGATTGTTGAGAAGATCTTTAATTGGTTCAGGTAATGGCTCATCCTTCATCATGTTCTTCCTGTATTCTTCTGCAATACCTCCTGACCTTCTTTCAATCAGATTCACAAACTATATATCAACAAAATATAACAAATATTATATATATATTAGATGTATAATAAGATCTTGATTAGTTAAGAGTTTTAATATAAAGAAGCTTTACCAGGAGAAAGCTGAAAAGGACAAAGAAGAAGACGACCAGATAACGTTGCTGATTAATGTCTTTTTAACTTTTGTCCATCGTCCATAGCGTTAAATCAACAACAACAATCATTAGAGTCAAAACAAAAACAAAAACAAAAAGTAGAAATATGTGAATAATCAACGAAGTTAGATGATGGGGTTTACTACATATATTTAGAACGAAACAGCTTGTTAAGTTTATTGATAATCAAAAACTCATAAGAGGTATCAAACGTGACAGAAAAAAAGGAAAGTAAGGATTGATTTGTAGAGAATGATAATAATTCTGAAAATCCAAAAGGGAGTTAACTAATTATCATGTTTATCTGCGAGAAGCTGTTGGTATGAGATTAATAGCAATTGAACAGGCAAGAGAGATTAAAAACCTAATAATGATCCCAGTGAAGGATGAGTCGCCGGACAACCTCTTGGGAAAACGACAAAATCGAGGTTAACCATGACGGAAATAGAGAGTAGAAAGGTAAGAACTGAAAAAACTTGGTTTGGGGAGGTGTTGGGGGTGAGGGTTTGTGTTTATGGCCCTAAATTTATAGAAAGTGGTTGATAAAATTATGAAACGTCTGGATTTTAAGGATGAAGAATCAAAGAGAGGTGGAACGAAACATTGACGAAGATTTTAAAGATCATTGATTGATCATAAGTGCCTATGGTAACGCGAAACGTGGAAAACTCAGAGATTGGAGAAGACGAAGCGAATGAGTCAAGGGGGATAGAATCGCAAGCTTGAGACAAATAGGTTTTGGGCTGACGACGGGGCCGAGTTATATTTTTGTAGAAAACCCAGTCGAAATGTTCTTTTTAACTCAGGTTGACGATGTTGACGTGGCAAAAAACTCTATTCTTATTGGTCTGAATTAATTTGTCGATGTGGCATAGCTCAATGGAGCTTATATTTGCCTTTTAATATTGTTTGATTATACATTTACTGAACTTTTATTTGCTTATTTACCGACTAAATCGACACGAAGAAATTGTGAAGAAATTCTGTTGTAACTGGAGACTTGTGATCGGAAAGGCGAAGATTCTATCTATAATTGTGCTGGTTAGCATGTTTAAGCTAAGATCAATGTAGGTAAGTTGGTTTAACCAAAGTAAAATGTAACGCCCCGACCCGTCCACGGCTAATGGGCCACCCACGCCCGCTCTCTCGGTCCGTGGGCCCCATCCCATCCGACGGTCGGTCGTTAATTTTTTCAAGGCTCGAAATCATTGTTTACTGACCCTGCAATCACCACCCGACCTTTCCCCGTGTTTTGGCCTCACTTACACGGTATCGCGAATCACTTCCCGATAGGTCACCCATCCTTTCACTATTCCAGCCCAAGCACGCTTAACTCTGGAGTTCTAAATGGAGGTGTGACGGAAAAGGTAAGTCAACTTTGGTGATATAGGTAGCCAAATCAATTCTCTTAAGCCTTTTCACATATCACAACTCGGGATGTTACAATTCACCCCCTCTCAAAGAACGCAACGCCCTCGTTGCGCCCCACGACAGGTCTCAAGACGCCTCTCAGGTCAGAACTGAGACGGCTAACCAGCTCTGATACCACTTGTAACGCCCCGACCCGTCCACGGCTAATAGGCCACCCACGCCCGCTCTCTCGGCCCGTGGGCCCCATCCCATCCGACGGACGGTCGTTAATTTTCCAAGGCTCGAAATCATTGTTTACTGACCCTGCAATCACCACCCGACCTTTCCCCGTGTTTTGGCCTCACTTACACGGTATCGCGAATCACTTCCCGATAGGTCACCCATCCTTTCACTATTCCAGCTCAAGCACGCTTAACTCTGGAGTTCTAAACGGAGGTGTGACGGAAAAGGTAAGTCAACTTTGGTGATATAGGTAGCCAAATCAATTCTCTTAAGCCTTTTCACATATCACAACTCGGGATGTTACATAAAACCCGGTCCATCGGTCTGGTTAACTGGTTAGGAAAGGTATATGTATACCAGCGACTAAAAGAAAGTCGACGGAGAAAGTGTGACGGTGAAGCTATGACGTTCAAACTGATTGTAGCTCCAATCTGAGTGTTCTGAGATGGAAAACCTCTCTGCAACTCATCAGGACCTCAGCATGACTCGATGGAACCTCGCCATGACTCGCTGGTCCCATGACTCGTTGGGACCTTGCCGTGACTCGCCGGAAAGAAACAAAAGTTTTCTAATTAAGAGACTATTGATTGTAAAACACATCTGATGCATTTTCTTCATGCAAAATACAGAAACATATTCACGAGCAAATGATACAAGAAAGAGAAAAGAGAAAGAGTCAAAAGTATTTTGAATAAATACTATTTCTTTTTTGTGTGTGAATATCATTACATATATATTTTATTCTATTTTTTGTTTCTTTAGATAACTATAGGGTTACATACGTAATTGTACTCTATTATGAATTGGGCTTTTGATGGTTTTTCTATGCTTGCAAATATTGGCATCAAACTCTATTTACTATGCAAATGCCTCTAAAAATTTAGAAAAGAATTTATCAAGCTAAAGACATAATAAAGAAGTCAAGTTGCGGTGACCAATCACATGTGAAAGCTTCCTTCGTATTGGGTATCACCCATACTTTGGGCCGAGAGACCATGGTGATTTTGTACTTACAATATCTCTCTAAAATAGACGTTGATTGGGCTTCTTTCTAGATTTGTAAACTAGAAAGACGTCTTTCTAGATTTGTAAACTAGATCAACAGTATTATTTGATTCCAAATAAGCTCACGATGAGCATTTTTTTTTTTCCGTCAAGATTGTTTTTATTAGAATCGAAATGGGCCAAGCCCAGAACATACAAACTAAAACAGGGCCGAAGCCCAAACGAGAAATAAAAACAAAGCCCATACATCTAGGGCCTCACACAAACAAGCTAGCTGGGCCTACAGCCCACTCCAGCCCAAACGCGTTGAAGCCAGTCCGCGCGTCAAGGAGCCGGACACATGGACAGATCTAAACCATCAGCTCACCACGCGTCTCTCTTGCTTCCACCCGACCGCCGCCGCTTCACAACGCCACCAAAGCACCGCTTCCGAAACCCTAGTTTCACCGGAGCTCGTATTCCCGACGAGCCTCCACTACCACCATCGCTTTTTTCTCTTTTGTCCTCACTGCAGAGAGCAACATCGATCTCTTCGAAGTCTCATCCGCTTACTCAAAGCCGCGACCACATGCATCCACGAACCACGATCTAAACCCGATTCAAAACCTGAATCCAAACCCTACCTCACACGGATAAGAGGCACCAAGAGCTGACGAGACGAGACTGTGGAAGCCCTCGTCATCCAGAAGCAGGAGCCGGCGTCGGCTGAGCTTACGTAGCCCCAACCTCCCGGATACAGACCGGCGGCGACGGAGCTTTAAAAGTCTCCGCCTCCCGGAATCGAATCTCTACACTTGCAGAAGCGACCTCACCGCAACATCCTCGCCACCAGTTGGCGTCTTTACTCCAGAATCAAGACCACCGAAACCGTCGGTTCACTACACGAGTAAACGGCGACCGTCGGTGACTGAGCCAGAGCTCGGACAAGGCGAAACCGGGGAAGAGACGGAAGAGAATCCCCAGACGAACAATTTTGACGACAGGAAGAGAAGCTCCGGCGGCGGCACGCACGCTCACGCGCCGGCCGCTCGCCGGAGAAAAATAGATCTACTTTCTCTCTCTAATCACAAATATTTATTACCGATGAGCATTATTATTGGTTATGATTTTAATAACTTTATTGATTTATAAGTTGCTACACCAAGAGTAGATGGACATATTAATCGTTTTTGCTTGTTACCATCATGCAGGTGAATGAAACATAAAAGAATCAAGACGTCAAAACGCTGGAGAAAACGCTACCAATGTTACACATTCTCTCAAACACCAAATTGCGTATAGAAGTACTCACGTTTTTCAGATCTTTAAGGTCAGCCTCACACGAAGATATAATGTCCAAGGCTTTAGAAGCTGCCTGAGGTACTAGCTCGTACGATTTAGACCTCGCAAACACTTGAGCTCCCTCGATTGCTGTAACGGCTAATTCATAATCTATCGCACAAATCTTATAAGTGTTCTTGAGATACGGATCAGTCGTTGTTGTCGCTAAGTCTTTCATCGCCGAAAGATTCATATTGCCAAACACTCGCGTCTTTTCGAGGACCATATCCACAAGACCACCTAGGTCGAGGGCTATGGTTACCGCAGAAGAGGTTTGCCAGATGCAGAAAGTAATGTTATCAATTGGCGGTTTTGCGCAGAGTTGGTTAAGTAGTTCTGTTGTGACTTTGTCAGTCGGAGAAAAAGATGAAGACAGAGGGGTGATTGTTATGATAACGAGAAGAGGAAGAATTGAAAACACGTTTCTTGTGACGGAAGATAAAGCCATTGCCTTGAGTGTGCAAGAAGCGCTATGTGGTTTTTAGATTTGAGGAGTGGTTGTTCCTTATCAATTGATTATATAGAAAATACTTTCCTCTCTTTCTCTCTATAGGAATGTCCAAACTATTTAAGAAAAAGATCACATGAAAACTATATCCATTGACTTGATTATTTAACACCCTATATGCTTAGGGATTTTTAATAAAATGCAACTGTTATAGCAAAATTAATAAGAATATCCAAATTAGCTATTGCATACTAATGACTTCACTACAGTTTTCTCTAATTTATTGTTTGTATCATTGTATCATTGTATCATTGTATCAGTATCACAGATTTTTTTTTTGTTAGTTGAAACTTTTTGAAGATTGCAAGAGTAAAACGAAGCATTTATTTTGTTAATTATATTAAAAGCCTATTTTGGCATGAGATCTTTGTGTGCCTCTCTGTATCTGTATCCCCAATTATAATAAATTTTTGGTTAGTTGAAACATTTTGGAGATTGCTAGAGTAAAACGAAAACATTTATTTTGATCTAATCAAATGAACTTAGTTGAAAAGAACAATATAATTACTAAGTACTACATAATAGTTTCATTTTCTAACAATATCAAACTTCTAGAGTTAAATAATTATTATTATATCAACTCTTTTATTAAAAAAAAAACTATTTTGGCAGGTTTTATCTTGGTGAGGGACTGAGAGTAATGAAATCTTGACCCGGATTTGTTTCTTTTGGCGACATATCTAATGAAACCTTTGCAAGCTAGAAACTCTATACATTTAAAGAACACAATTGCTCTTCGCTTGCGCTAAATTTCATTTTCTAATGTCCACATCACTAGTAGTCTCCGCAACTGACTTGAGCCATCTTGCAAGATTGATCAAGAACGGTGTGTAGACAAAGTAGCAAGTTGTTGTCCAAGTGACCAATCCCTTCACCATTGAAAAGACAAGAAATAACAGAAACACTCTTTTACATTATTCTTGCTTCAATAAGATGCATGTATAAAAGCTCTTTTACCTGACCAAAGATCTCTATGTTTGCTTCTGGATAGTACCACAGATGAAAGAATCTGTTAAGTCATGTTATGTTACGTTAATCTTTAAGACTTCTTTATATCTAGAAAACAAAGACATGGGCTAAATGATTGAATCCCGCGGTTTTACTTACTGCATAATAGGGATTTCGGCTAAGGACAGGCGACACCGAGGAGAGAGGCGACGGTGAAACCAAGCCAGGTTCTATTTAGAGAGAACCATAGAAATTCTGCTAAGGCAAATAGAATGTATGCTTCTACGTTGTCTGAAACTCCAGCTTTGTACATTTCAGCACTTAGCTCTAAGAACAACACCAGTGCTCTGTTTCATTCATCAAACCATACAAAGTAGTCACTTCTACCGTACGTCCCACATTTAAGTAGTCTGCTAAACACACAGCAACAACACTTACAAGAGTGAAATTACGGTTTTGTCCAGGCTACCACGTGGAGGCTTTGTAGAGGTTTTATCATCCAGTAGAAGTTGCAGTAAACCTACTGTGCAGTAAAATAAGCCAAGCAAGAACGGGACCTGAAGAAGTACACACATGTTACTTGGTTGCAATATTAGAATGTTTATGAAATGATTTCAAAGTCATTGAGAGACTAGTTACCCAGATGCTGGTGTGAAGAGGACCGATTTGAAAAGCTCCGTTTTTGTAAACCACGAGATCGACGCGTGAGTGGAGACCATCGAGAAGAGGACCCAAGACGAAGCCTGAACCAAAGAGCGAGAGACTTGTTGGGAGGATCCAAGATTTTGAGGTACCGGTTTTGCTCTGCCTCTGCTGATTCAGGCAGAGGATTTTTCGAACCGGTGAACGGTTTAGCCCATTTGGTTTTGATAGTCTGATGAGAGTTGTTGAAGGAGAAGATATCGCTGAGACAAACATCTTTCTGTTCCGTCCATACAAAAAAGTAAAATAAATAAATAAAATTTGATGTCTCGAATCTGTTTGAAGAAGGGTACAAAATGTATTTATTAAATATCAAAATTAATAACAATTAAATAAAATCATCGTTCTAAAGTATATATTAGTATAAATAAAAAAATTAAGCAAATTTCCAAAATGTTTTTTTTTAGTTTTTGTTCTTAAACTTGCATTAAATATTAAAGTGATCAAAATATGACTTACTAAAATTTTTATTATCATTAATATATTTAGTTGATCTAATTAAATAAATATTTTTATTTTTTCAGTTTGGTTTACTTCGGTTTGATTTGGATCGATTTGGATTCGGTTATGTTAGTTCAGTTTGGTTTGGTTTTTTCGCCTGTGAAGTATTATCTTGCTAATGAGATTTAGACTCATAAACCTTGTCACAATATCTAGTGATTAACTTTGTAGCATGTCACAATCTCTGGTGATTATATTACTTATCAAGTCTGTATGAAATCAGAGGCGGCCCTTGGACCAAGCCAAGGAAGCCACTGCTTTCGGCCGTTTCATTATACATATTATTTCGGCCACATTTTCACAAAATCTCCCTGTAGTCTAGTGGTAAAACATGAAAGCTAAAGATTTCCATACACCAACCCTGGGTTCGAATCCCAACCAACATGGCCGATTTTTTATAATTTGCTTCTGGTCCTAATTTTCCTAGGACCGGCTCTGTATGAAATGGGCATCAGAGTCACCCTTGAGAGTTGAGACTCTTAAGTCTCAACAGGAATACGATTGTGTAAACAAATCTTCAAAAAAAAGAACATGCTATTGATATAGAAATGCGAAACGAAAGTACAAAAACAAAAACACTTACTAAGTTTCATGAAGGCTATATAAAAGCATCTTAAGTTCTTAAGAGCATCTCCATTGAGAGTTCTTGAGGGAGGTTCACACCTTTCCCAAGAAAAAAAAATATTAAAATAAACAAATCTCATGAACCTCTCTCCACCGAAGTTCTTCCCGGTGAACCCCTCTCTCCTGAAGTTCATCACTGTAGCGTGGGTCCCACGTGTCGTGGCGGCCCACGATTGGTCTAATTTTTTTTTTTTTTTTTTAAAATCAAAAAGAAAAATGAAAAAGTTTAATAATTAAAATTGAAAAGATGAACCCCAAGAGGGGGTTCACCAATGGAGATGCTCTAATAAGGAGAGAAAAAAAGGAGATCGTACCAATTTTTCCATCAACATCAAATTGGTATGAGCGATAACCAGCTTCTACCGCACACCATGGCGTTAGCAGCTTTGGCATCCATGGAAAGAACATACTCCGGAGGCTCTCTTATCTCCGAAACATAAGCATCGTACGACGTTGCACGTGAGATCGGTATAGAGAGAATGTCACGAGCTACACGTGAGAGGATTGGATACTTCTGGCTCTCTTCTTTCCACCATTCCAACGCTTTGAAGTCTTTGTTCCACTCCATAACCGGCTCTTTGAGATAGGAATCGAGTTCATATTCTTGAAACTCTCTTGAACATCCTCCTTCAAACTTTAGATATTCTTTAAACAAAACAAAATCCTCGTATGCATCTGCCTTCTTCTTCTCTACTTCATCACCATAACCTTCATCATCATCACCGTCTTCTTCTTCTTCTTCAAAATTAATTGTAGCAACAGGGCATATTGGTTTATGACAGATATCATTAGCTGCATAGCGAGCATACACATTACGTAAATAGTCCAAAACGGTCTCAGCCTTGGAGCAATCATCATTATCCACCTTCTTTGAGCAGTAAAAATCAATGTACTTCATCTTAAACCGAGGATCCAACACAGAAGCAGTAGCCAAAACAAGAAACATATCATTCCAATACTTATCAAACATCTTCAACATCCTTTCACCTTTCCACAAAAAATAATCACCATCACCATCGCCATAACCATCACCACCACTAGCAACCTCTTGCTCCAACATCACCTTCAGCTCCGCAAGAAGGTGAAAGTAGACATTAGACGTCGAATACCCTCCCTCAAAAATCTCTTCCGCAACCTTATAGATGACACCAGCGAGCCTACAAAAGGTCCGAATCTTCACCCATTCTTCATCAGATGGTTTATCATAATCATCGTAAATCTCATCCTTCGAAAACGCATCCTCTTTTTGCATATCAACGGCTTGCTGGAGATGATACAGTCTCACATTCCAGTTGGTAGATGAAAAACTTCCCCATCCAACCAACATGCGAACCTCCTCATACAACGACCAGCTAAACTCGCTGTACAGATCATTAACCATTAACCGGAACAGATCAGAACAGCAATAGACCACGAAAACTGGTAGGTTAACCGGACTATCCATACACTTCATGATAGCATCAACGTTCTTTTCGTCAAAACCTTCCCGGTTAGGGAGCAGTATAGTGGAGACCTTGTCCTGAACCTCGAAATCCTGAACAGCTTTCCTGAAGTGGTAGACGTAAATGTCGTTGAGAGGTATCGAAACGCCGGTGGTGAAGCCGAGGATCCAGCTCCTGACGTTAAAGTTATCGTCGACGAAATGAGCAGTCAAGCAGGTGTAGTCTCGGGCCGATTCGTCCCCGCTAATCATCCATTCGTAAGAGAGGGTTAGCTTTCCTTGGAAGTCATTGAGAAACGTCTTGGCCTTTATTTTTTGTGCTTCGTAGATCTTAAGTACTTCTTTCCTGATGGTTTTAGGGTTTATCTGAAGCCAGATCGGCATAGCGTCATGACCTTCTGTCTCATTCTCTTCAAAATCATATTCGGAATCGTCCGAGTTTTGGTTCTTCATCGAATCTAACAAGGAATAGTATCAGAATACTATCATGCATACAGACGAACACTTGAGACAAAAGTTAAAAGCGACGATATCTAGAATAAACCCTAGAAAACTAGGTACTTACATCGGTACAAAATCATGAGAAGACAAACCTCTTTGGAAACAAAAAAAATATGACAAGGAAGAAGAGATTATAGAACCTGAATCGGATGCGAGGTCACTGTTGTCCATAACAAGGGTTGCTGTTCTGTCTTCTGTCTGTGGGGAGACGAAGGGAGAGAGAGGAATACTAGGGTTAATATAAAAGACGGTTCAGATTCTCAATGTTTTTTTTTTTTAGAACTTTCTGATTGTCAATGTTTAAATCTTTGTAGGATCTTATTTATTGTTTAGGTGGGAATGCTAACCTCACATACGTGGCGACCAGTTATTGAATAATCAGACGGTAGCTAATGTCAAGTTGGGGACGGATGTGATTAAACGAAATTTCATAAAATCTATAAAATATTAGTTTTTCATTTTTAGTTAAGAAAATAAAACAAGAGTAGATTGAGTTTTCATGAAGACAATACATATATAGCATTCTTAGTAACGACTTGGCCATATCAACGTCGCTGGCCAGCTCTCGCCGCACATCATGGCGTTCAAAAGTTTACCCTCCAATGCGACAATAAACTCTGGACACTCTCTTTTATCCGCAACATACGCACGGGTCGACGTGCCACGAGAGATTGGAATCGAGAGAATGTCACGAGCTACTCGGGAGAGGATCGGGTACTTCGAGCTCTCTTTCCTCCACCAGTCCAGTGCATCGAAGTCTTTGCTCCACTCCAAAACAGGCTCTTTGAAATAGGAATCAAGCTCTGACGACTCATGAAACTCTCTTGAACATCCTTCAAACTTGAGATACTCTTGAAAGAAAGCAAAGTCCCCATAACCGTCAGGCTTCTTCTCTTCCTCTTCTTCTGACTCGTCTTCGAACATGTACATGAAACAGCGTGGAGCTGGTCCACGTTCTGGTAGTGGACGTATCTCGCTAGCTGCGTAGGAAGAATACAGATTCCGTAAGTAGTCAGTCTCAGCTTTTGAACCTTCATCATCACTATTCTTCGAGCAGTAAAAGTCTAGATACTTCATCTTGAACCGAGGGTCCAACACTGAAGCAGTTGCCAACACAAGAAACAGCAATGTAAGATTACTCTTTAACTTTTACCTTAAAAAAAGAAAATTACTCGTTAATTTAACCTTCGCTATAGCTATAGTACCCAATAAACGAGAATTGTGAAAAAATCAATTTATGGTTCAAAGGATTGGGAGCAAAACCTGCAATTATATAAGAAAATTGTAAATAAGAGCTGCTATATCAAAACGACTAAGATGCATAATGGGGATAATCCAAAAGTCTTATGATGACCACAATCATCAATCTACATATTTTTCTCTAGGTAATGAAGTGCATGTCTTTCATTTAGTCTGAGTTAGCAAAGATTAGAGATCTTAAGGTCAAGTTCATACACTCTTGACGATAGATTGTTTACTTAACACGTTCTTGTTCCCGCATAGGTCAATCCTCTGGAACACCGAACACCATAACACGATCAAAATAAATGCAACCAGTTTACTACTACATTGATTGAGGAAAGTTGTTGTTAAGCAAAAGAACAAAAAAATATTCTGCCTTAAATTTGCATGGAAATTTATTAAGTTGTATCGAACCGAATGTATTGGTTCCCTTTCGTCTAACTCTAATGGTTCGGACATAGTCTTTTGTCTTTTCATGGGTTCGGTCACCAAAGTGCTTGGGCCGGTTCAGAAACATTGCGAGGCCTAACTATATTTTAAAGCCCATAATGGCCCAGTTACCTTTACAAACCGTCGCTCATGTAGGGTTTCTGCATCTTCAAACTGGTATCCGGAACAAAAGCAGAGTACTTTTTATGTCGGAATCAAATCTTGTTATTTCGAAATTGAAGCTTGAAGTTATCTAATTTTCTGTCAAATACATCGATCCATATTGAAATTAGGAAGAGTTGAAGAGGATGTCGGAGACGGTGAAATCTAGGAGAGGATTCGGATCCCGATCTGCTTGCAAAAAGTCCAACAGTTCATGCAAAGATGGGAGCTTTACAGAGAAGCACCTCCTTGGTGAAGCAACGAAGAAGGATTTACCTGCAAAATCAAAAAAGCTCAACACTTTATCCAAAGATGGGAGCAAGGAGACGACGAGTATGGTCGATCTTCCAAGAGATTTGGCAGAGGAGGTGTTGTCCAGGCTTCCGGTGACATGTCTGAGAGGAGCAAGATCATCCTGCAAAAAGTGGAACACTTTAACCAAAGCTGAGAGCTTTTTCAGAAAGCACATGGGCGAACAAGCATCGGCGGCGGAGGAGTTAACGGTGGTCATGGTGATAGAGTTTCGGGTTTATTTGATGGCACTCAATCTCCCATCGATAACCTGTCAAGGTAGCCTTGACAATTCAGATCGAGTTGATATATCACTAGTCTATCACTGCGACGGTCTATTGTTATGCATCGCAAAAGACTTGGCTAGTTTCCTTGTCTGGAATCCTTACACGAGTCAAACCTTGTGGCTCGAGCCCCCCCGAAGTCCTCCTCACCCTAGACTGGACTGCTATTCCTATGCTATAGGATACGAGAATAGCAGCAGCAAATGCTACAAAATTTTGAGATTTATTGATCGTCTCCGCAATGACTTTGTAGAGCATGAAATCTACGACTTAAGCAGCCCCTCTAATTCGTGGAGGGTTCTTGATGTCACTCCCGACTGGCATATAGAGTCTTATGCACGTGGCGTGTCTCTCAAGGGAAATACTTATTGGTTTGCTCGAGAAAGGTATCCAGCTAAACCAGCAGTTGGAGAACCCTACGAGGTTGCTGATTTCTTGATCTGTTTCAATTTTACCACCCAGAGATTTGGTCCGCGTCTTGGTCTGCCCTTTCACACTGGCTTTGAATGTACGGCCACTCTTTCTAGTGTAAGAGAAGAGCAGCTTGCCGTCTTATTTCAGATTGATAATTCCTTGCATATGGAGATCTGGGTCACGACTAAGATTGAGCCTGAAGAGGTTTCGTGGAACATGTTCTTTGCAGTGAATATGGAACCATTCTTAGATTTTCAGTTTGGAATGTCACAAGGAAGTTTCTTCATTGACCAAGAGAAGAAAGTCGTCGTGGTTTTTGATAAAGACACAGATATGTGTTTCACTCGCAACATAGCTTATGTCATTGGAGAGGGTGGATATTTCAGACAAGTAGATCTCGGAGAATCTATAGAATTTCATCGTCCTTTTGGGTGCTCATATGTTCCAAGCTTAGCCCAAATCAAGCAATGAGACAGACGACCAAAGCTGAAAAAAAGAATATGAACAATTAGATTGTTAATCAGTTAATCTGCACTATCCAATATCTATGTTTCTTTGGACCAAAATAAGTCAGTTAGACAATATCTTTGTTCTCGAGCTTCCACATCCCTTGCACTAAGATCGTGTGACTCTTGATCAACTCAAACTCTGTGGTCTTTTCTTCTTTTATATTTTGACATTTTTACTAGTGATAAGTCTAATCCACTCTCTCTTTATTATTTTCCTATCAAGATGTTGGTCTCTTGTATGTCCAAGCTCTATCTTTATTGTTATACACATCTCTGTTCTTTGGTACCAATTTGCTTCATAGCAACAGATATGAAAAACAAATTTCATAAAATCTATAAAAATATTAGTTTTTCACTTTTAGGAGTTCTTTCAGTTTTTTTTTTTTTTGATCAAAGAGTTCTTTTAGTTAAGAAAAATAAAACAAGAGTGATTGAGTTTTCATGAAGACAATATAGCATTCTAATGTTTCTTAGTAACGACTTGGCCATATCAGAGTCGCTGGCCAGCTCTCGCCGCACATCATGGCGTTCAGAAGTTCTCCCTCCAATGCGACAATAAACTCAGGACACTCTCTTTTGTCAGCAACATACGCACGGTTCGACGTGCCACGGGAGACTGGAATAGATAGAACGTCACGAGCTACTCTGGAGAGGATCGGGTACTTTGAGCTCTCTTTCCTCCACCAATCCAATGCATCCAAGTCTTTGCTCCACTCCAAAACAGGCTCTTTGAAATAGGAGTCAAGCTCTGACGACTCAGGAAACTCTCTTGAACATCCTTCAGACTTGAGATACTCTTGAAAGAAGGCAAACTCCCCATAACCGTTAGGCTTCTTCTCTTCTTCTTCTTCTTCTTCTACCTCGTCTTCGAACATATAGAAAATACACCGGGGAGTTGGCTCAACAGCACGTTCCGGTAGTGGACTTATATCGCTTGCTGCGTAGCGAGAATACAGATTCCGTAAGTAGTCCAAAACAGTCTTAGCTTTTGAACCTTCATCATCACTATTCTTCGAGCAGTAAAAGTCTAGATACTTCATCTTGAAACGAGGGTCCAACACAGAAGCAGTAGCCAACACAAGAAACATGTCACTCCAATACTTATCAAACCTCTCCAAAATCTCCATACCTTTGCTGAGGAAATACTCACCATCTCCATTCTTGATCTCATCTTTCAGCATGACTTTTAGCTCCACAAGAAGATGGAAGTAGACGTTAGCCGTAGGATACTCCCCATCAAAAAGCTCTTTCCCCACTTTATAAATACAACCAGCGAGTTTGCAAAAGGTTCTAATCCTCACCCACTCTTCATCAGAAGGATAATCGTAGTAATCATACTTGTCATCTTCAAACACATCTTTGGCTTCCATATCTACAGCTGTTTGCAGTTTATGCAACGTGTGAGTCCAATGGGTAGGATACAATCTTCCATCACTCTCCCAACCAAGCAAGATCCGGACAAGGTCCATCAGCCACGACATGCGTATGTCCTTATACAAGTCGTCAGCCATCAACCGGAAAACATCCGAGCAGCAGTAGATGAGGAACACGTTAGTGTTAATCTGACTCTCCCCTCTCTCTTCTATCCAACCATCCAAACCAAGATCAACATTGTTAGGTACAAGAAGCGTTGACACCTTGCTCTCAATCTCGTAATCCTTAACAACGTTCTTGAACGAATCAAGATAAACGTCTTTCGCTTTCATATCCTGAGGAGAATGAGGATGGTAAGCCAAGATCCATTTCCTCATCTTGAAATCCTCGTTGGCGAAGTAGACGCTGATGACCATAAAATCCTGGTGGAGAATCGGACCGACGATGTCTTCGCTAGTCCATTTCCAGTCACCAAGAACCTTCCACTCGCAAGAGAGAGTTAGTTTCCCTCCTGCGTCTTTCAACAGTTTCTTGATTTTCTCTTTGCCTTCTCGGTACAGTTCGAGGATCGCGTTCTGGAGTTTAGAAGTGTCGAGGGAGAAAGTGGGGCAGACGATGTGTACCATATCGGTGATGGTAGAGTTCTCAAGGGTGGGATTGATCAAGTTACCGATGGCAACCTTGGCCATAGATCTATAACGATGCTTCTCCACTACCTCCTCATCTTCTTCTTCTTCTTCTTCTTCCTGTGGAGAAGAATCAACCACGGCCTCGTGCTTATCATCCACAGGATCGTTAAGCTTTTGTTTCTTCTTCATACCTACAAAAAAATCCCCATAGGCAGAGTTATACATTCAGACTATAACATATAAACAGAGAAAACAACCTTACACATATATAAATATTACATGCAAACACTATAATGACTACAGAACATATATTCAAAAGGACGCCTATGCGCAGATACAGAGGAAGATTCATGACAATTGTAAACACATTCAGACATAAACAGAGAAACAATTTTATATATATATATATATATAGAAAGACACTAGATCAGTACAGTACAGTACATATAGACAATAAGAGGGAGACAGTATAGAGATACAGACAAAGGTAGATTCGCAAAACGAACAGAATGAACCCTAGAATCTGGGGATAAAATCCATTAACTAGACTTTAGCTCTCAAGAGAGACATGATTTGATGAAACGAAATAGGGAAGAAGATATAAGACCTGAACCTGAACCGGATTCGAGGTCACTGTTGTCCATAACAAAGTTGCTTTCCCTGGAGGAGACGAACGGAGAGAGAGAGAGGGGGGGGGGGAGGATTTAGGGATTTAGGGGTTTCGATGCTTTAAATCTTTGTAAAGTTTCCTATTTATGATTTAGGCGGGAATGCTACTGGAGTAGAGTCTCTGAACTGGCTGGAGTCTTTACTGTCCCTGTGGACGGCTGAGATCGTTTCGATTATATTTTGTATGTTTGGTTATGGGTCGATTAAATCTGATGAATTAATGGGCCTATATTTTCGGCCTGTTAGTCATTTTACACCTGGAACTGAAAGGCTGAAATCTGAAAAATCCCAAACTCTCGCCATCGAATTATTTCTCTTCTCACAGTCTGTCTGAATTCGACATATCGCCGGTAGGAATTCGATCTATTTGTGGGACTTTATTCATTTCATCTTATTGACGATTCCAGTAGAGATTCAGATTGGTATTTCAATGGATGCTGGTTTCTATTCAAAAACAAAAGATTTGATTTTTCTTTTTACTCCCAATTGTTAGATTACTATACAGAAATAAGGCCTTTTTTTTTTTTTTTTTTTTTTTCATTTTTGCTTGTTCTTTCGTCGACTACAGCTTCAGGGTTTTTAGTTTTTTACGTTTCTGATCGATAAGTGCGAATCTTGTTGTGGCTGTTACAGGACAATAAACCGTAACTGAAGCACGATGCCGACTCTACAAGGCTCTTTGCCTCCTGAACTCGCTAACAATGTGGTTAGGGTCTGTATCATCTGTTTCATTTTTTTTTATTACAGTGTCCTGCTTAAATTGTTTTTTCTTTTTCTTACTGAACTATTCGTCTTTTTCCTTATGGGCAGTTGTACCGAGAATGTCTTCGTAGAGCTACATTCATTGGTAAGCAGGTGAGGCTTCTCCTCTCAACATATTTGTTTCTCTCTAGCTTTAGACACTTTTGTTGCTTTGAATCGGTTTGTGTTTAGTAGGAATCCCATTCCCATTCCTGTTTCTAATATGATATTTGATTAGATTAAAGAAACTAAATCGAATGCTGATTGAAGTTTATCAATCTTCTTTACCCTCCCATACTCTTTACTTTTTTATTTGCTTTATAGAAATATTTGGCTTCTCTGCGATAGATTTGGCATGGGAATAAACCTTTTTTATACTGTTTACTCTTACAGCAACACAACACTGAGCTGGTGGTTGGTATGGTGAGGCAGCAATTTAAAAAACACATGAATGAGACCGACCCCGAGAAGATTCAGAAGTTAAAGGATGAGTGAGTTGTTTTCGTTTTTCTTTTTCTTCTCCCTTGTGAATGCTATAACCTGTAATATATATGCACGGTATCACTGCTGCATAGATCACACTCTCATCTCGTGAACCACTCTTGGAATTTTATCGTCTTATCTGACAAGTTTGGAACGACATCTCAGCATGTTTTGTGTTTGTATTTGGCAGTGCTGCTCGGGGACTCATTAACCACATGTTGTTTGAGTCGGAGAAGCTAACAGGACGCAAGGTTAGCCAGAGAACCTGATGCAGCCTCGTTGCAGAATCTCATTGTTTTACTCTCTCTGGTTCATTGTTAGCCAATGATGCAAGCTAGTTTGGCTTTAATAAAAGAGTTTGTCATAGCTTAAATGTTTCATAACATTGATCAAAGTGGTTCTATACTTCTAATCGAATCATACAGTTCTTCCCCTTTGGTTTGGATACTTCTAGAAAATCAGTACAATTTTAGATTTTGACGAAATAAATCTAAAAAGGAACCTTTTCGAGTGAGATTATGTACACGGCTTCCTTAACAACAACATTATCTGCAGATATAAACTTGATAGGCCAGAAAGTTTTATTTTTTTTAAGAAAAGGCATGCTAAGAACGCAACCAACGTTGAGCCAAGAATGCTAAAAATATAACTGTTGTTCCTCCTGTAATTAGAAAGTATAACATGAATCCAAGATATGATCGTCTTTACTGTTGCTCATAAATACAAAAAAAAAAACAAGTCCTTGTAGAACCTAAATGTTCTAAGCAACAAAGATTCTCATGACTTCAAGCTGTGTCTGCTTCCTTCTTCAACGACTCATCCTGAGATAAAACAGAATTTCCCAAATGAACAAAACACACATATGAGATTGTGCATGATCTATGTGGAAGAGTGATTTAATCATATGATAAAGCCGGATGGAACTAATATATCGCAAACGTAGAAACATCAAAGCATTCAAACTACACACACCTTAATACAGACGTAGATGTAATGAACATCAGGGCTTTTGCCTATTGCTGATTCCACTGAACTTCCCTCAGCATCTAGAGGAATGGGTTTCGTCAGTTCCCATTTCGACGTTTCTAATGGTTGATGATGATCTGTTAAACTTTTGTCTGCAACAATATCAAGTTTCATTTAGCACAGATACTACAAGATACGAACCACAAAGGAGGGTTACTGAAGTATAGCAGACCTATCACATGGAGTTTCGTCGTCCAAGAGCGTGAGTCTTTAAACAACCTAAGTCGGTAATCCGGAGCTCCATATGTAATCTACAGACAAACTCATCTAGAAAAATCAAATGTGCAATAAACAAACAAAAAAGAAACACACATAAATCATAACCTCGAAGACTTTACCAGGATGTAGACTCCTTTATCCTTGAGGACCCTATAGTTTATTCATCAAACTGCTTCATTAATATGTGAAAATGATCAAGAAAGAAATATAAATTTGTGGATATATAAATAGTACCTCCAAACTTCCTCAAGCATCTGCGTTGAGTGTTGTCTCGAATTGCTCCCACACTAACCATTGAAAAAAAAAAGGATCAGACTTTCTAGTGAAGAAATAAAAAATCTTAGAGATAAAGAAAGTAAGTAGACATCCCTCACCAAAATAGAGTCTAAGGTTCCTTTATCAATGACAGCATCAAAAGAACCATCTCCAAACGCCTTCATATCACGCACATCCATCTTCAAATCTGCTTTTTTTTTCCACACACACATAAAAGACAAAAAAAGAAAAAAAACATTCTCCCACAAAATTTGGAGAGTAAACAGAGACGTTTACATTTGAGGCGAGGACGGTCGGAGTATTTCTTAACCATAGCATCGATCACCACAGAGGAGATATCGATGCTGATCACGTCTTCGTACCCGTCGTCGACCATTCCTTCGCTGAACGCTGAGTTTCCGCAGCCGATGACGAGGACGGGGTGGGGACGGTTAGGGGCGTAGAGATTGATGAGAGGAGACAATGAAGTGTAGCTTTGGTACCAATCGAAGGGATCGGATTCGTTCGTGTAGCGTTCGTCCCAGTACCATTGCTCGCTGTATGATTGTGTTGGCGTCGTCTCTGTCTCCATCTCGTCTTCTCCGTCGTCGTAAAACTAATCACACTAACTAACTGCTTTTTCGTAGATTCTTTTTGTTTTTTTTTTTGTTTTGGTTCTCGAATCAAACGAAGGGGAGAGAGAGAAAAGAGGAGGTAATAATCGGACACGAGCGACCAAACTGTGGTCGGAGACTTTTCTCATCAAACCACGTGGCCATGTGTGTCGGAAACAAACACAAGACCAGTTTACCGGTTTGATTAAAAAACCGTCATTTAACTTTAACCGTCTAAAACCGACGATGAACCGGAATACTGATAAAACTTTTTGGGTTGTTGGTTTAGGTAGGTGCTCGGTCTGGGTTGCACAATATTGTCTTTTTTTTTTGAGCAAAGGTTGCACAATATTGTCTAGCACATTGAAAATCCAATGTTGTGGTGTTCTTTTCTTGACAGAATACATATAACATACAAGTGTTTTTCAGACCAGAATTCAACTAGTGAGTTAGTGAGTTTCAAGTCTATTTAATACTCTTTTAAATGCATTATTGACTCTTTGTATATGAATAATATTTTAAGTAACTCATTTTTATGTTTTTCTAAGTGATTCTTTGTTTCCCTCCCTTTTGGAAACACCTTGTTTGGGGATGCAGAATATAATTGCTAAGTTAATGCATATTCTTGCTTTTTCCTTCTGCAACCTCACAGGACATACTAAGTCTACATCCATGGAGAAGAAGGTTCAAGCAAAGTATAAATGGTTGATTCTAAAGTACAGTTTTATTTTTCTGTTTCTTTCATATATATAAATAGGAAGTTAATAGATTGATGCTTATCTGCATATGCATTAGTTTTCTTTCTTGTTTCTGCATAACTTCCCATGGCTAGTTTGGGTGATCATGATGGTATTATCACTTCTTTTTCACTCTAATAATTTTTACATTATACCTATCTGATTACATACAATTTACAAAGACTGACAATGGTGTATGTATATATGCACATATGAGCCTCATAATTAATTTTCCATAATATGTTCTCTCACCTTTTGTTGTTGTCCTGTTTTGTTATCAAGAGTGTAATTGTTTTCATTTTCCTTTTTATTTAGTATAAATGTAACTTTTATGAAAAATCACTGCAGAGATCATAAAGTCTGTTTCTGATGCCCCACCAACGCATTACATGGTCAAGATAGAGTCTTTCTCACTCCTTACAAAGCATGCTATAGAAAGATATGAAACTGAGAGCTTTGAAGCTGGAGGCTACAAATGGTGAGGAGGAGGCATCATTATCACACAACTTTATTTCTTCTTCTTTGTTTAATTATCTGACAAACCTTATCTTGTTAAAATGATTAATCATCATTATCATGTGGTTTTGCTTGCAGGAAGCTGGTTCTGTATCCAAATGGAAACAAGAGCAAGAATACAAAAGATCATGTTTCTGTCTACTTGGCTCTGGCTGACTCTAGCTCCTTGGGTCCAGGGTGGGAGGTCTCGGCTGTTTTCCGTCTCTATTTGCTAGATCAAAACAAAGATAGTTACTTGATTCTACAAGGTAGACTTGTTGTAGCTTCTCTACACTTATTAATCAATGAATCTCTCTCTTTCTCTCATATGCATTTCATGTTGCAGGGAAGGAAAGACGGTTCCATACGATCAAACGTGAACGGGGATTCGATGAGTTCATCCCTACGGCTACTTTCTTTAATGCGTTGAACGGTTACCTTATGGAAGACACATGCATGTTTGGAGCTGATGTGTTTGTTTCCAAGGAGAGAAGAAGTGGGAGAGGAGAATGCTTATCAATGATTAAAGATGCTACTAGCTCAAAACACATATGGAAGATTGAAAATTTCTCTAAGTTAGACAAAGAAAGCTATGACTCCAACGCTTTCTTCGCTGGAGATAGAAAATGGTAACAAACATAATTTTTTTGTAACAATCACAAAACCGTTACTGTGAGCTGATGCAAAATGGTTTTAACTAATTTTCTAAAAAATTCGGTATACACGCTGAGTGAGTCTAGAAATAATGGTTTAGCCCGCACATGATATCCCCGACTAAGCACTAATCTCCTATAAAACGTATAATCACCACCTATAGATTTCTTGAACATTGGTTTAAACGCAGGAAAATACGTTTCTATCCATTGGGAACAAAGCACGGAACAGGAACCCATCTTTCTATCTATCTGATCCTGGCAGATCCTGAAACTGTTTCAGACGGTACAAAGATATTCACAGAGTTTACAGTAAGAATATATGATCAGCTTCAAGGCAGACACATTGCAGGGAAAGGTAACTAACTCGCAGACAAAAAAACTCAGTTCTTGATATGTGAACCTATTCACTTCTTGTTCTGTAACTTGTGTCTTGTTTTACAGTTACTAAATGGTTCAGTCGATCAAGCTTGGAGAATGGATGGGTTAAATACGTATCAATGGTTTACTTCAATCAGCCAAGTAGTGGTTTGTTGCTTAAAGATGTTTGTCTCGTTGAAGCTGATGTCTGCGTCCATGGAATCACTAGTGCACTCTGATCACTTAATAGCCAAAACATTTGACATTTGATAATGTAAAACAATATTGAATATAACCTTTTTATATAATTCTCTTCTGAAAAGAAACAAGAAATACAAAATATGATTTTTTTTTTTAACTTTGGCACCACAACAATAACATAATGATAAAATAATTAATAATTAATCTTAGAGCTGAAACATGGACAAAACATGAAGAACTGGTTTTTTCAAGCTTGGACCTTGTTAGACTTGAGTGGCTTCACAACCTCCCAGGTGAAGTCAGCATCGTCCCTTCCGAAATGACCATAAGCAGCAGTCTTCAAGAACCTACCATTACCACCTCTCTTCAAATCCAAGTTGATAGAGATCATCCCAGGCCTGAAGTCAAAACTCTCCTTCACAATCTCAAGAATCTCCTTGTCTGGTATCTTCCCAGTTCCGTAGCTGTCAACAAACACTGACAACGGCTCAGGGACACCAATGGCGTACGAGACCTGCACAATGCAACGCCTCGCTAGCCCACTGGCCACAATACTCTTAGCCGCTTGCCTCACGATGTAGGCACCACTCCTGTCGACCTTGGTTGGGTCCTTCCCGGAGAAAGCACCACCTCCGTGTGCACCCCAACCACCGTAAGTGTCGATGATGATCTTACGCCCGGTGAGTCCAGCGTCACCGTGAGGTCCTCCGATGACGAAACGACCAGATGGGTTGAGATGGAAGATGGTCTTCTCGTCAAGGTACTTCTCTGGGATGACTGGCTTGATCACGTGCTCCTTGAGATCAGCTGCGATCTCATCGTTGGTCACAGTCTCATCATGCTGAGTTGAGATCAAAACAGTGTGGACGCGGACAGGGACCATAGCTCCGTTCTCGTTGAAGTACTCAACGGTGACTTGCGTCTTACCGTCAGGTCTCAACCACGCGCATGTCCCGTTCTTGCGAACTTCAGTGAGTTTAGCTCCAAGCTTGGTCGCGAGGACGTGGCTAAGAGGCATGAGCTCAGGAGTCTCGTCGGTGGCGTAACCGAACATGTGACCTTGGTCACCAGCTCCGATCTCTTCAGGTTTCTTCGTGAGGTGGCCATGAACACCTTGAGCGATGTCGGGACTCTGCTGCTCGATGTTGACGAGGACCTTGCAGTTGTCAGCGTCTAGTCCGACGTCGTCGGAGATGAATCCGATCTCACGGCAAGTTTTGCGGACGATCTTCTCGTAGTCGACGTTAGCCTTGGTGGTGATTTCGCCGAAGACCATGACCATGTTGGTCTTGGTACATGTCTCGCAAGCGACTTTGCTTTCAGGGTCTTGCTCGAGACAAGCGTCGAGGATTGCGTCGGAGATCTGGTCGCAGAGCTTGTCGGGGTGTCCCTCGTTGACAGACTCGGAGGTGAACAAAAAAGATTCCATCTTTCAATCTGATCCAAGAAAAACAGAGTATTAAAGAAAAAAACAGAGTACTAAAGAAGAAAAAACAGAGTATTGAAGAGAAAAAAACAGAGTATTGATAAACAATAACGTGATCAATAACAAGATCTAAAGTTGAGAAACGTAAGAAAGTAGCAAGATTTGCATACCTGAAGGTGATAGTGATGGATACTGCTAGAGAAATGTGGTGGTGGAAGTACGAAGGTGGAAGAAGAGCAGAGAAGGTTTATATACACGAGTAGTGAGGTGGTGTGAGATCGTAATTTCGTCTAGATTCATCCCCACTTTCATTTGGACTCTGTTCAGACTTCAGTGAAAATGAGATCTAATCTGACGGTTCAGATTAGATCTGTAAAAGAAAGGGAACCTCAACCGTTGGATTTTGCTTAACTGGACCACCGCGTGCAAGTACAACTAAGACAGCATCTAAAGAAGAAGAAGATCGGTAATGATGCAAAATCGTATTTTTAATTGTAAGATATTTTTGAAGCATATTGTCACGGACTGATTTCTTCACAGCAATCAGGACGTGCGGCCTTAGCAGCTTTCACCCTTGTGATTTGCTAAGTCAGCCTTTCGGACAAATCGATCAGCACTTAGAGAGAGAGTATGGACGTTTTAGAGAGAAGCCAGAGCTTTATGAAGGTTTTTCTTATTGAAACTGAATGATTTACAAATGAGGATCTCACCCCCTATTTATACAAAATCACCTCCTCAACGGACGGTGGAGATTAAACCGATCTAACGGCTATGATCCTTTCCCTCTAATGAAGTAACTTCACACTGAAGTACTTCATACCTAAGTTACTTCCCCCTTGGGTTTTCTACAACCTTCCACACACTTCTTATACTATTTTATACTTAGATATTTTACAAGGTACTTCACCCTTAAGTAAACCTAAGTAGAAGTGGGCTTGAATCACTTTCGGCCCGGCCCGATGTGTGCTGTCTTCATGGACGTTTTTGGGCTTCCAAAATGGGCCGTGACATCCTCCCCCACCTATGCCGGTGACGCCCTCGTCGCCGTGTATGCCTGCAGTGCCTCCCGGAATTGCCATAAGTCCTCTTCCGGTTCCCATGTTGCTTCTGCCTCCGGTAGTCCCTTCCATTTGATCAGAAATGAGTCTGTCTTGGAACTCCTCGCTTCCTGACCTCTTTGGACGCCAGTATCTCCTCAATATCCTTATCATAAGACTTGGTCATAACTGGTGGAGCTCGAGTCGAAACGCCTCTGTCCCGATCAGCTTCGTCCGCATGGTAAGGCTTCAGCATGCTCACGTGAAAAACCGGATGGATTTTCAATGTATCCGGCAGGTTCAGTCGGTAGGACACCTTTCCCACCTTCCCAACTACCTCGAACGGCCCTTCGTACCTCCTGATCAAGCCTTTGTGTAGGCTTCGGAATGCCTTGAACTGTTGTGGCAGCAGCTTAACAAGTACAAGGTTGCCCAATGAGTACTCCGAAGGCCGTCTCTTCTCATCTGCCCATTTCTTCATCCGCTTACGGGACTTTTCCAAACATACTCGAGCTTGATCAGCATGTTCCTCCCATTGCTTGACCATGATAACCGCTCCTGGACTTCTCCCCTCAGTCCCTGGCGCAGCCAAAGTATGTGGAGTCAAAGGTTGTTGTCCCGTTGCAAGCTCGAACGGACTGCGTCCTGTCGCCTCGCTGCGTTGAAGGTTGTAAGAGAACTGGGCTATGTCCAGCAACTTTGCCCAGTCTCTCTGGTTGGCGCTGACAAAGTGTCGGAGATAACATTCCAACAAGGCATTCACCCGCTCGGTCTGCCCATCAGATTGTGGGTGAAAGCTCGTTGAAAAGTTAAGTTCTGTTCCAAGCATCTTGAACAGCTCCGTCCACAAACGCCCAGTGAACCGGGGATCCCGATCACTCACAATGTTCCGCAGAAGTCCCCATAGCTTCACCACGTTCTTGAAGAACGCCCTCGCTGCCTCCTCCGCGGTACAGTCCCGGTCGCACGCCACGAACGTCCCATACTTAGAGAAACGATCCACTATCACCATGATGGATCCGAATCCTTCAGACTTAGGCAGTGCGCTGATAAAGTCTAAGGAAACCGAATCCCAAGGTCTCTCTGGGATAGGAAGTGGCTGTAACAATCCCGCGGACTGCTTGTTCTCCGACTTGTCTTGTTGGCATACTAGACAAGTCTTCACATATAACTCCACGGTATCCTTCATCCGTGGCCAGTAGTATCCAGCTTCAACAAGTGCCATTGTTCTCTTCTGTCCCGGATGGCCCGCCCATCGGGTATCATGGCACTCCCGAATGATATCTCGTCGAAGACTCTCCCACTTCGGGACATAGAGTCGACGACCTTTGGTGTAAAGTAGCCCGTCCTCTACCCAAAATCGATGCACTTTCCCCTCGTTGGATAGCTTCACCAGCTCCTTGGTAACTGAATCACGTTCCAGCCCCTCCCTGATACGAGCCATGATAGTCCCCTCGACTTGGCTCATCGCTGCCAGCTCCGCTTTCCGACTTAGTGCATCCGCCACCACGTTTATCTTGCCCGGCTTATACTCCAAAGTATAATCGAACTCAGCCAGGAAGTCTTGCCATCTTGCCTGCTTAGGAGACAACTTCTTTTGGGTCTGAAAGTAACTCGTCGCCACGTTGTCCGTCTTGACCGAGAAATGGGACCCAAGAAGGTAGTGCCTCCAAACTCGCAAGCAGTGGACTATGGCGGTCATTTCCTTCTCTTGAACCGTGTACCGCCGTTCAGTATCATTGAGCTTGCGACTCTCGAAGGCAATAGGATGTCCATTCTGCATCAGCACTCCTCCGATGGCAAAGTCGGAGGCATCCGTGTGTAACTCGAAAGGAAGACTGAAATCGGGTAAGGCAAGGACGGGTTCTTGACTCACCGCATTTTTCAGTTCCTTGAAGGCTTCTTGGCAACGTTGGGACCAGTCCCATGTCTTCCCTTTCTTGAGAAGGTCCGTCAGTGGTGCCGCCTTCCTTGAATATCCCTCGATGAACCGACGATAGTAGTTGACCAGACCAAGGAAAGATCGCAACTCCGTCACCTTGGTCGGGGCCTCCCACTCCGTAATCGCCTTAACCTTCGGCTCATCCATCTTCAGCTTCCCACGGCCGATGACATGACCAAGGAACTGAACTTCTTCAGTGGCAAACGTGCACTTCTCCCTCTTCACGAACAGCTCGTTCTCTCGGAGAACCCGAAAAACTGTCCGTAGGTGCTCTACATGCTCCTCCATCGAGTTGCTGTAGATAACGATGTCATCCAAGTATGCCACCACGAACTGATCCAAGTAGGGCTGTAGGATCTGGTTCATAAGAGTGCAAAACGTGGCTGGGGCGTTTGTAAGGCCGAATGGCATCACCAACCACTCGAACGACCCATACCGAGTTATGCACGCAGTTTTCGGCTCATCCCCTTCCGCTATCCGGACTTGATAGTATCCCTTCTGCAAGTCCATCTTCGTATAGACCTTTGCCCCTCCAAGTCTATCGAATAGATCCGCGATCAATGGAATAGGATAGCGGTTCTTGATCGTCACCTTATTAAGTGCCCGGTAGTCCACGCACATTCTCAATGAACCATCGTGCTTCTTCTGGAACAGAACCGGTGCGCCGTAAGGTGCTTTTGACGGTCTCAGCTTCCCCGTCGATAACAACTCATCGAGCTGTTTCCTCAACTCCTCCAGCTCGGTTGGAGCCATCCTGTAAGGCGCCATAGATGGTGGTTTGGCTCCTTGCTCCAACTCGATCTGATGGTCCACCTCCCTCCTTGGTGGTAACTTCTCGGGCAGCTTAGCCGGCATCACGTCCTTATTCTCTTCAAGGACTGCCTCGATGGCTTGTGGGATAGGCTCAACGTTCTTGGACTCTTCCTCCATCTTCATCATAGCCAAAAACGTGGGCTCTCCCTTCTTCACCCCCTTGGTGAGTTACATCGCCGACAATTGCTTCATCCCGTCAGTTTTCTCTTCTAAGGCTGGAATCATGCATGGTGATCCCTTCTCGAGAACACACACCGAGCTCAACGCTGGCATGGGTATGACTTGGACTTGTCTCATGAAGTCCATTCCCAATACCACCTCAAAATCATCCATGGGTATAACTGAGAAGTTCACCGGACCACTCCAGCTTCCCAGCTTCATCTCGACCCCTCGAGCAATCCCATTGACGGGTTGAGCCTTGGCGTTCACCACCTTCATCCAACCATCCTTCTTGGACCACTTGACACCAAGTCTCACAGCTTCGTCTATCGCCATGAAGTTGTGAGTGGCGCCCGTGTCCACCATTACTCGGGTCTGTTTACCGTTGATCCGAGCCTCAACGTACATGAGCCCCTTGCTCGTTGACTTTACCACCGGGTTAGCCTTCAGGGCGTTCAACAACTGCAACGATCCCATCTTTCCCGGTTCCTCTTCTGGAGTCTCGGTCTCCCGACTCTCCATGATAGCCGATAAGGACCCCATCTTTGGACAGTCCTTCATCGCATGTGGCCCTTTGCACACAAAGCATCCTCCCTTAGGAACAAAGGACTTCTTTCTCGCTTCAAAATCCTCCCGACGAGCACCCCTCTCGTTATTCCTCGAACTGGATGGTCGAGCCGTATCCCGCCTTGCTCCCCCACCTTTGGCTCCGCCCTGCTCCTTCTTCTTAAAGGACTCGGACGAACCAGAAGTGCGGAAGTCAGTCAAAGACTCAGCCACCGCAATCGCTTCATCGACGGTAGTAACACTCCTACGCTGCAACTCTTGTTTGGCCCAAGATTGCAGTCCGTCGGTGAAGTAGAACACGAGATCCTCCGCAGTCATGCTCGGAATCTGAAGCATGAGAGTAGTGAACTCCTTCACATAGTCCCGAATCGAGCCGCGTTGTCGAAGTTCCCTCAACTTCTTACGGGCTTCATACACGACATTCTCTGGGTAGAATTGTCGCTTAAGTTCCCTCTTGAAATCATTCCAAGTATCGATATGGCACGTGCCTTGCTCGATCTCGGAATGTTTCCTTCGCCACCACAGCATAGCCGTGTCCGAGAGATATGATGTCGCAGCCTTCACCTTCGCATTCTCATTCACCACATTGAGATTGTCGAAGTATATCTCCATCTGCCAAAGGAAATTCTCGACCTCCTTAGCATCCCTCGCACCGTTGAACCGGTATGGCTTCGGAAACTCAACCTTGCCAACACTGGTTCCTCCAACGGCTTCAACATTCGCACTAGCCCTCTTGACCAGCGTGATGTCTTCCTCCATGGCAGTAAAGCGTGTTTTCATCCCCTCGATGTCATCACGCAATGCCTGCATGGTTCCTGTCACCAGCTCCTCGAGTCGAATGAACCGTGTGTCCAAATCGGCAGCATCTCGCTTCACCTCCTCGAACCCACCGAACACGACACCTTCCAGCTCAGTGACAGTATGCTCGACCCTCTCGAGCTTCTCACCAAGTTCGCCCACAGCTGCACCCAAGGCCTCACGAGAAACACTCTTCTCCCGCTGGGTGCCAGCACGTGTGGACGTAGTCTCCCTTCCGCGCTCCTCCACGCCGGACTGAGAGCTAGCTTCTTTTTGCTTATCTCCCTTAGCCATCTTCTTCACTCGGACAGAGTCTCCCCTTGTCTGGATCGTAACTCAGCTCTGATACCAACTGTCACGGACTGATTTCTTCACAGCAATCAGGACGTGCGGCCTTAGCAGCTTTCACCCTTGTGATTTGCTAAGTCAGCCTTTCGGACAAATCGATCAGCACTTAGAGAGAGAGTATGGACGTTTTAGAGAGAAGCCAGAGCTTTATGAAGGTTTTTTCTTATTGAAACTGAATGATTTACAAATGAGGATCTCACCCCCTATTTATACAAAATCACCTCCTCAACGGACGGTGGAGATTAAACCGATCTAACGGCTATGATCCTTTCCCTCTAATGAAGTAACTTCACACTGAAGTACTTCATACCTAAGTTACTTCCCCTTGGGTTTTCTACAACCTTCCACACACTTCTTATACTATTTTATACTTAGATATTTTACAAGGTACTTCACCCTTAAGTAACCTAAGTAGAAGTGGGCTTGAATCACTTTCGGCCCGGCCCGATGTGTGCTGTCTTCATGGACGTTTTTGGGCTTCCAAAATGGCCGTGACAATATGTAAACATGTATTAATGATTTGATATTGTGAATCGTGAAGAAGTTAATAGAGATTAGAGAAAGAGGTTTGTGTCGGTGAGTGAGAATGGGACTGTAATTAATAACCGGGAACCGGTTTGGGAGGGAAATAGAGATGCATACAGGCTGTCTCTTTAAACTTTTTAGTGATGTGTCCCACTGGGCCACAGGCAAAAAGACAACATAGAATTCTTCATTTTTCCTCTCTCTTTGTTAGTGTTCGGCTAGGGTGTCAAATTAGACCACTTGGTCCATGGTCTGATTTTTCTGAATCTTGTCTTGTCCGTTCTGAAAAGGCAAAAATGAACAGTTACGCCAATAATTTTGTTTCTTTGGGTCAGGGAAGATCGCAAACTGCTTTTTTTTCAGATCAGCTCAAACGTATTTGGATCGATTCTTTAGCTTTCTCTTTTTTTTTTTCTGAGATTTCTTAATTTGAGCTTGGAAGTAGATGCTTACTCACAAATAAAGTAGTGTTTAACGAGTGATCATCCAATGTAAACAGTGATCATCCAATGGCTAACGTCTGTTCATTTCAATCTATCTTATTAAAACAGAAACATTTTGTTGGACCTAACAATTATTTTGTAAGTTTTTAAATTAAATACACATTTATACTTTATAGTTAAACATACATTAAATCACTAATGTTCCTTTCTTTATACTACTATTCATGTTCCCAAACAATATACTTATTTCTTTATACTACTATCAACGTTTCCAAACAATATACTTATTTCTTTATACTACTATCAATGTTTCCAAACAATATTCTTTTTATACTACTATCAATGTTTCCAAATAATACAATAATTAATCTTAATTATTTTATATCTATCATTTTCTCTCTTAAATTTTTGTTTAGAAACGTCATAATTTCATAAATTTCAAATGAGTGAACTTTTAAAATTTTCGGATTATAAGATTACAAATTATGAAACTATTACAATTTAAATCCAATTAGATATATATCGGTCATTTCCCATCAGTTCAATCGGTTAGTTTCGGGTTTTAGTGTTTTTTTAATATGAATATTTTTGAAACAATAAATTGAATTGTCAGATCTCCGGATTAACCGGTATAATCACAATCGGGTGAATTTAAAAATACTGATTTAAATGCAAAAAAATCTTAAATACACACTCTTTAAAAATTACCAAAATATTTGTTAAATTATTAGTAAAATTTTTCATCGTAAAATATTCCGCGTTTCAAAAACGCGGGTCAAAATCTAGTTCTTTGTTAGATGTGTAGTATGAAATAATAAAATAACATGCTCCATAAGTAATCAAATTAAATATATAGTTAGATACTATAACATATTTAATTTATCTTGCCAATTTATTTTGAGTTATTGAACTCCAAATATGGATACAATGGGCCAAAAATAAGGCCCTGAATCAGTGAAATAATTAAGCCTGTTTAGCTGACAGTGGGCTTACTCATAGAAAAATAAAATTGAAATAAAGAATTGAATGGGTCTATTTTGTAAACATTTTACTTTATGGCCTCTGGCCCTAGCCCATATGGGTAACTAGTAAACAAACACAGCTCAACTAAACCGGAATGTTGTTGATGTATTTTTGGTTCTGTTGTGCCCTTTTTAATTTGTTTGCTTTTCTGTTGTTAAAACTACCTTTTCAATTTCAAGTTTTGTTTAGTGTGGTTTAAGTGGTAAAAAGTTCCAAATGAAGAAGACAAGTCCATATTCAGTAAACAAATTTACATTTTGCAGTAATATTCTAAAATTAATGGAACAATCATTCAAATAAATACAAGCCGCATGCATAAGATTTTGATCTTCACACCATATTATAAAATACTAGTATTAAGTACCAAAAAAGGTCCCAAAAAGAAACAGAAATTAAAGATGGTGGAAATTGAGGAAGGTGAGACAGACGCAAAAGCTTCCAAGTGGTTGTTGACTTGTAGACCGACGACCAATACAATAAACACAAAGAACACGTTCATCTTTGATGGTCAAGAGAGACTCGTTATACATCTTGACCTATATTGCTTGCAACCTTATCGTATTCCATATTCAATCATATATAGTAGTTGTGTAGTACTATTCATAATCTTCAAATTTTATATATTAAGCCGTACCAGTCGAAAACTACCTACTGTACAAAAAAGTCACACATAAGATTTATGAGATTCTATTATATGATATGATCCACTATATTAAACAGCATAGAGAAACAGATTGAACTTCTCTGTGTTTATTTCAAAATTTTATTGATCAGTTATGCAATTATGTGAAATGTTTATTTATCCGCCAAATAAAATTATTGTTGAATAATAGTTAAGCCACCAACAATTAAATTATAATCAAATGGCTAATTAATTAATAGATTAAGACTATTGACCTCTAAACACGAAAAAGTAAAACAATCAGCAGTTGCGAAGACTGCTACGTTCAAGTAGCTAACTTGCGCGTCTGCTCCCACCCTATATAATTTATCATTTACTGTAAATTTCCGCCGAGAAGAAAAGTCTGCCTCTCTTCTTAAGACGTAAGCATCACAATCCCTACGAACAAGAATAGAATATCCTCAAGCTTCTGCTTCTTCGTCTTCCATCATCTGAAGATTGAACTCTTCTCTAATCTTCTGTGGTTTTATCTTGAAAGAGGTAAATGCTTTCTTTCCTTTGAGCAACTCGCATGAACTTTCCCTTTTTGAGTCTTTCCTTTTTATGTTCGTACATGAAGACCCTTTTTTTCTTGAAAAGAGTACATCAAGACTTTGATCGGATGTTCGTACATAAGTTTCGGTTTGATGTCGGTTAAGATGATGTCTGAAAGTCGGGTTACGGTCGTTGACTGTGTGTTATTCTTGGTCAATGGCACCCACGCTGTTCGTGTACGGATCTTGATCGAGTTCATGCGGTTAATGATTATTAGCACAGTAAAGTACATATATTATTTAAATTCATATATAAGGTTAATTACTTTTTTTTTTTGAACAAATATAAGGATAATTACATGTATATGAATATTTAACCTTTTTGGTTAAATTATGATGAAACTTTGAAAATTTTGTTTCCGCGTTTGATAGTTCTGTACTTTTTCTTTTTAGTTCTGTACTTATGTCTCCGTTTCTGCTTAAACCTTTTTTTTTTGTTGTGTTTGTGACACTATGTCTGAACATTTCTATAATTGGAAACAAAACTTGCTTACTTGATTTTTTCTTCTTGTTTCTGGAACACCATGACTGACTGTTTGTTAACGTTTTTGCAATTACACAGTTGTGCAAGTTCGGGTAAGAGAAAAAAAAAAAAGTTCGTGTAAGAGAGAAGCGTAATGAGCTGCTTGTTGTTTTTGTGGCGATTGATGATTTCCAGAGAGTTAACGAAAACAGGACAAAAAGACAGCGCATAACATAGCAGGTAGTTTTTTAGTTTATAACCCTTGTTGTATTTCAACTGCTTCATCCTTTTTTGGCAGCTTTAGTTAACGAACTTTTTTTCAAACTGTTGCTAAGGTTACGATGGTTCACCATCAAAGGGTTGAACCATTCAAGAAACCCACCAGTCATTCAGATGCAACCTGTAGCTGTACCAGCCAATCCCAGCGGATGAGTTAAAGGACATAACCGATAACTATGGGCCAAAGTCATTGATTGGTGAGGGTTCATTTGGAAGAGTGTTTTACGGTATTTCTCAAAAACGGCAAGGCAGCTGCCATTAAGAAACTTGATTCCAGTAAGCAACCGGATAACGAATTTCTCTCCCAGGTAGATGTTGGGACTTCATCTTCATAGATACTGACCTTAATTAAAGAACTGTTTTCTATTTACTGATAATAAAGATCTTTAACAGGTTTCAATGGTTTCGAGATTGCGAAACGACAATGTTGTTGCTCTTCTGGGATATTGCGTTGATGGACCACTCCGTGTTCTTGCTTATGAATATGCTCCTAATGGATCTCTTCATGATATCCTTCATGGTAAAGTCACTAATGTAAAAAAAACATTGATTCAGTAAAACATTGACATGTAGTCCAACTTGTTGACTTTTGTTGGTGCAGGTAAAAAAGGTGTGAAAGG